>NC_050183.1:11490650-11790650 GCF_008315115.2 Sander lucioperca
ATGTTTAGTTACTATACATCAAATACTGTCAGATGAAACCCACACAATTGTTTCACAATCGAAAAAACGTCTCTTATGTTAGTCCGACAACAAATTGTCTCACCAGCTGCCCTGAAGAGCTTCATCCACGGTATCCGCCATTGTTGTGACGGGAACGCGTCAAATGCCGTCAATACGGCCGACGTGTCGTTCAACGATAAAGAGCATAGATATATATATATAAAGGCCTTTATATATATCTATGCTAAAGAGAAAGAGCAACTACGATTGTTAATATAATCAGAGACGGTTTAGAACAGTATAGAGGATCTTTGATATAATCCATCCATGGGATTGTCTTGTGGCTGCAACTAATCGTCCTGGTTCGGATGTCAACTCCTAAAGCTTTTATGTGTGGCACTTGACAATGAACCATAAGACTATAATATTCATTTCAATATTTGTGAGAGTGATATGTTTTTAACAGATCAACTTTTTCAAAAGAGCTAACATTTGCTACATTTGACATACTACCTCTTTTAATATCAAATCTTCCTTTTTAATGAGCTAGTAGGTGCTGCTAGGATTGTTTCTTGTATACTGTTTAGTGTTTATAGCCTCATCACCAGTTTTTAGACAGTTTCCTAAACATTTCTGCAGGCAGTGTTTCGAATGTATTTCGGGTTTTGGAGAGCAGAGAACAATTCAGGAAGCCAGCATCAACATATGCTGACTAAGTTGTGTCTTTAAACATTAAAACAATAAACATAGGTGTTACCATTTACTTGTTTTTGTCTGAACACATGGAAATGTGATAAGCACTTCAACTTGTCATAGTTGAAAAAGCAGTTGTGACTAATATCATTAAGGATGGCTCTGTTATATTCAAGTGTCCCAGTAACTTACCCAACTCAGGACCCTGAAACAGGCGTGGCTAAATGGAATTCAGCCATCATTAACTTACACACGTGGTTTTCCTACTGTAACATGTGAAAATTACTTATTTTATTGCACATAGATTTACTTTTCAAATACACTGCCTGAGAAAGCCTAATACAGTATACAGCTAATTGTATATCTATTTCAATGTTAAGTATCCACTAAGGGTTAATGTGTTTTATGAATGATTTCATTTTATCTTAGACAAGTTTTATTCTAAAATGCCAAACATCAAAAACACAAAAAAAGCAGAAGATATAAAAATGAAAATTGCAGTAATAACACTCAGTATTGAGCAGCAGTAATATTTACAATATTTTACAGATCACGAGATCAAACACTAAATAGCAAGAATATTAAGAAAATAAAGTTTCAAAGCATTAAAATGGAGTGAAGTTTTTAACTAAGAGTTGAGGCTTCGCCACAGCAGCCGCGGGTTCGGTTCCGACCTGCGTCCCTTTGCTGCATGTCTTTCCCCCTCTCTCCCTGTTCATGTCTAACCTGTCCTAGCAAATAAAAGGTTCTGAAAACGCCACAAAAAAATTGAATGAACATTGATTTGCAGAATGTAAGGCTAGAAGAAAATAGCAAAGGTGAGATTCATTCCAGGAATTATAACTTTATTAGGATTCATTTTCTCTTTTACTTTGGTCACCATACATATCACTGATGAAGAATGTCAGTGTCATTTCTATTAGACAGCCAATATTTTGTGGATATCTGCTGACGGTTACATCAATTTCTCTAGTTTGTTTCTGTAAGTTTAAGACAGATGATTTATGCTGAGAAGTCCTCACCAGCTGCAGCTGGAATGCACGATTTGGTTCCTTGGTATTACCACACATTCAATAAAATGTAGCCATAACTGCTGCTAGATAAATGAATGTCACAGAACATTTATAATTTAGTTTTCTAAAAGTTGAAAATACTCCAAACATACAAACATTCAGCAGTGCTGGCTAATTTTATTTTTTACAAAGTACAGATGTTACTTGAGTACCATATCATACACTGGACCAAGATATTCTCAGGGCTGCATGTGGGTTAGAAACAATAAGGCTTGGGTTGTGAGAATAGAATTTGAAAAGGACAGAAAAAAATAAAACAACTGTTTTAAGGTTACTCTGTCAAAAGCTGTAATGTAGCATGAAAAATAATCTTTTTACAATAAAATAGAAAATAAATCATGTTTGATTAAAGTGAGCTAGGAAAAAACACTGAATAGCCCAATCCCTTGTGACATCTTCTGAAACTAGAGACAATTCAAAAATAACATTTTCAAAAAACCCAATATGTTGGTTAAGTTTTTCTAATCAAAAGTGTTTTGCCCAAAGTCTCTTATAGTTGGGGTTTTCCTAGTGTTCAAGACAGCACGAGCATTGCATTTACATTTATTTATAAAGTGAACATGCTGCACAAAGTATATAAAAAAGAAAACAGGCAATCCCATAATTAAAAAAAAAAAAAAAACACTTCCAGATGCTAAACTAAACCTCTCTGTAGCCCAGTATCCGTAGGATCAATTCCAGCATTACAAACACAGACATTACACATTTGACTAGACTTTTAACCTTGCATTCGGAACTGATAGTGTATGTTTAGAGACAACACTTTAGATCAGCATAAATTAACAATGTGAACAGTCCATTAAAACTACATAAAGCTCTCACAGTATTTTCTGTAGATTTTAAGTGTCACAAAAGCCTTAAAGTCAGTAATTGGTTCGACGGACTGCACACATCTCAGTTCACTTACATTTCACATAGTTACTATTAATTTAGACAGGTATACATGGCCATTCATGTAGGTTTTTCTCTCTAGATTACACTATCTTTCTCGTTATTCTGAGCAATAAAAAGGTTTGATGACAATGTTCTGGTTGAATTAAGTGTCAGCAAAGGGCTGTGTCAGTTAAGAGCCCCCCCCCCCACCCTGACAAACCACCAAGTCAACCAGAAGCCTGGATCACAGCCTCGGCTCGATTGTGAATAGAAATCCTTCTTAACACACCCCTTTTAATTGGATGTAAACACGGTATATATTCAGGGCTCTTCCTTTTTTTCTTTTATAATCCAGTGCTCTTTTTTTTTTGTTTTAACAAATCAAAGGTTAAGTCAGACAGTTGCATATACCACAGTTAGGTTCAGCAATGAAAATTGAGATTGGCGATGGATTGGCAGAGACGTTACAGTGTTGGAGGTTTCAGCCCATATTTCCTTGCCACTTCTGTCTGGGCGTATGCTGCATCACATAACGAGTACAAATGGGCCATCTCCATCTCAGACTTGGCCAGGTTAATAGCCTTGTTGAACATTTCGATTGCCCTGTCCAGATTTCCCCTAAAAAGAAAATGCTCTTGTTATGATTTCAAGCACTTCAAGAAGTGTTCTAATGTGAGAACTGAGTCAAGTTATTTATCTCACCTTTGAACTTCAATGGTTCCCATAGTTTCATAAGCAAAGTCACATTTGTTGTCGATTTCAATGGCCTTGCTGATGAGCTCTAGACCCAAGTCAAGGTCTTGTTTCCATTGAAGCTGTAATAAACTGGACATATATTGAATTTTTATTAACTGATGATTAATTACACATACAAATCACATGTTATATTAACAACAGGCCTACCAAAAAGGGAAAATGCCTACCCCTTGTGGACATATGTGGTTGCATTGTCTGGTTCCAGTTCAATGCACTTGTCATACATCTCGTCTGCTTTTCCAAACTGCTGCTGGTCGGTCAAAGCCTGAAAAATTCACAAACGGTCGTGTTGAACACATCAACAAGATATATATAGCTGCTATTTTCTGTCTAAATCAAACAGAAAATGGGCAAAGCAAATGAGCACTAAAGCACCCATTGATGTGTAAATAGAAAATCAAGTTGTGGATTCTTTACCTGGGCATACAGAGCGTAGCCCTCAGCACACTTGGGGAACCTTCTGATCACGTCCTCAAAACCGTCCATGGCCGTCTGTACTTGTGACGGGTTGTTTCCAGTATATGCTTGTCTGTACTGAAGAGCACAAAAAAAGAAAAGAAACTCAGCAGCTAATCTCGAGTTGTAGCAGCCATTAATGCAACCAGCAGCAGAACTGGTTGAAACAAAAATCCATTTTATGTATTTGATAGGTTAGATAATGGCATGCTTGCTTTTTTTTTTAATAATCTTTAGCCAGAACTTACAAGAGCAAAGCATTTCTGAGCCTGGGCGAGAGCAGAGTCAGGCCTGAGCAGGATGCACTCATCAAAGTCTCCCACCGCCTCGTCCACCTGGTCCAACAGGATTTTCAGCTGAAAGGAAATAGAGACTTTAGATAGAGCACTATAGCAAGACATTTCAAACATTAACTTAGTAGTTGTCAACGACAGCCAATCACTTAACAAACGTTAAATGTCTAACCTGGTATTAACATCTGTCCGAGTGATATGATCACAAGTAGACGGGTCCAAGTACAGGTGTGAAGACACCCAGGAGGCATTGAGGATGCATAGAGATCTTATCACTCAGACCACATGGGGTGCTGCCTGCTCTTATCCCCGGCTCTCTGGAGCTCTGTGCCCCGCGCTTGCCTTGAAAATACTGCCGAGCTGGCCCCCGGCGACTGCCGGTAGACGGTAACCTCATTTTTAGTTTAATAAAACATACCCAAATTAAGAAATATGTAGGATATTTCTACAGCCATTCCTTTTCTTACGTGGCAACGTCTGCTGCTGCTATTTAGAAGCCAGGGAGCAGGTTTCATTTCCTATAAATTCTTCACAATAAAAGGTCTGCCGTTATTTTGTTATTTAAAAGCTTTTATTATGAAGCAACAAAATCAGGAAATGCTGGGTCTTCATAAGCAGTAACCTAACATAACTCCTATAAACGAGGATGAAACTAAACTTCAAACAATAGAGATTCAATCTACAAAAGTAGGCTACTGAGCTGAACAGACTTTTAACACTAACATCGCCATAGCCCACGCCATTGAACGTTGTGATTAAAAAAATGGAAAGATTCCCTCATTATTATTGCTATATTGTATGTATTGAGACAAATATAAATTCTATGTCATATTATGATATTCAAAATCTCAGACAATATCTCGTCTCATATCACGATATCCATATAATATCGATATATTACCCAGCTCTACTGTTCTTCACTAGGGTTGAGTAACGTTTGGATTTTTACGATTCCGAACCGGTACTTTTAAAACGATTCCGATTCCTAAACCGATTCTTGAAAAACTGAAAAATGACAATTTAACAATATATTAATGTTTTAAAGTACTTACATATATAATAAGTAAACATCAGTCACCTAACACATAACTACAATAATTTAACAAATAACAGTTACACTTAACAAGTAACAACAAAATAAATGTTGAGTTGGTATGTCAACCAGCTTCAAACTTCAGCAGTTCTTTTGCAGAAAAATGACCATATTTGCTTCTCTGGCGAGATACGACACCTCTCCTGACTTATGGCATGTCCTGCACGGGAGAAAACTCTCTCAGATGGTGTCCAAGAGGCCTGTACACACAGGTATGAGTTTAAAAGGGCAGACAATTTGGGGAGGCTGCCCCGCCTCCCCCACCACCAGGCTACAGGGTCTGGTCCTGAACGATAGACTAGCAGAGCCAGTGTAATATGTTTACTAGCGATCACGACAGGGGGAAAATATTTCAGTCGGAACCAAAATTTGCGTTCTAATCCGATCTGAATACTACCGTTTGTGTAGGAACCGGTTCCATAGTGGAACTGGGTTTCAGTACCCAACTCTATTCTTCACTGTAGCCTATATGCAAACAGAAATGATGTAGGTGTTTATTTGCATAAAGAGCAGGGAAGTGATATCTGATCACAAGTGGTCCCTCAAAGATGCATGTGGAGACATTCTACTGCCAGGTCCACTGTCCACTTGGGATCGGATCACTCAGGACCGATATTAAAACCACGTTAGAACAGGGCTAAAAAATAAATAAATGTAAAAGCAATTTAACCACACTCTTACCTGACCCCTGTGGTGATAGACATCAGGGTTGCGTGTGTCAATCTCCGCTGCCATGTTGAAATCTTGTGTAGAGAGCATAGGCTGCTGCTGCTGCATGTACATGCTTCCCCGCTTGATCAAAGCATTGGCTCGTAGCTGTAAAAATTAGACCATAGTACAGAGTGAAAACCTGTCAGATTCAAAAGTCCTTTGTAAAGGACGTCTTTGTGTATTTGTACAAATCATTAGATAAACTGGGAGAAAATGGATGAATTGAAGTCAAGACTGATTCAGTGTGTTCCACTCCATGCCTCTTTTGGGTATTTTTCTCCGTATTTAGAGACAGTTTTTTGTCAGGCCAACTGTCCCAGGAACTGCACTGAAATGATCTGAGAACCTCATGTGATTTATTCCCCACATTGGTGTGTTGCACAGTACATTTACTCAAATCCCAAGGATAAACAGCAGATACAACTGAACCTTAAAGGACAATTCTGGCACAAAATGAACCTAAGGGTTAATAACATATGTGTACCGAGTCGAACGTTCTCTGGGATATGTTTTCATGCTAATCGAATGTGTCTGTAGCTTGAAACAAGCTACCGCAAACCGGTGATTAGCTGCCAACGCTAGCTTTCGGGGCAGAGGGTAAATCACTATTTCTACACCACTAACAAGGCTCGAAATAGCACCACACTTAAACGGTAGCATAACGAGGATTCCTACATGTAAACAGAAGCATAATGACCAGTCAAATCACGAACGCTGTGTTTGAGCTATGTTACTGGTTACTGACAGTGTTGGGAACGTTACTTTAAAGAAGTAATTAGTTATAGTTACTCACTACTTGTTCAAAAAAGTAACTGAGTTAGTAACTGAATTACTCTATGATAAAAGTAACTCATTACCAGGGAAAGTAACTATTTGCGTTACTGTTAAAAAAAAAAAATTGCTATATGTCAAAGAATTTGGATTTTTTTGAGCAGTTTTTTTGTTGTGAGGCAGAAAGATCTAGCTTTCGCTGCTTGGAGGACTTTGCTCCGAGTCCGTCTTTGCTAGTGGATGGCGAGCTATCATCTGTGGTGGAGGTATCGCTGGTTTTGGCCACTAGCTTTGTAGATGCGTGGGTCGTTGTGAGATGCTTCATTAAATTAGAGCTGCTTACAACAGATGTTGACAAAGTCTTCGCTCCTGGACATAATGTACACATTACATGCACGTTCTCGCCTTTGACCTCAATGAATTTGAAGTAGTGCTTATATCTCCACCTTGAAAATGCCAACTTGTCATCGGATTGCTCCTGACTCGCCATCTCTGCTGCTTCATCGAATCTCTGTTTAGCTGTTGTGTGTGCGTGTGGCGCGTGCTGGCATGTGTGTAACAACACTGGCTCTGATTGGCTACCATGAAACATGACTCTGCCTTAGCCAATCATAATCGCTTACCTCGTTATTAACCCACCACCTCACTAGCTGTGAGCCAGGGGTACGTTCGGATTACACAGTTTATTCAATCAATGCATTCTCTTAATACATCCACGATAGTAACGTATCGCATTTAACGTCCAGTAACGTTAACGGCATTGTAACGATGGGAAAAGTAATTCGTTAGATTACCCCGTTACTGAAAAAATAACGTCGTTACCTAACGCTGTTCTTTTAAACGCCGTTATTCCAAACACTGGTTACTGGTTGCACGGCGTTCGTCGTTCGACTGGTCATGACTGTTATCCAAGATGGCAGCCACATGTAAACATTAACGCTACAGTCTTCATAATCTATCTTTGTAATAAACTGTCTGTACACTTACAAAGTTCTCAATGCTTCAGTTTACATGTAGGGACCCTCATTATGCTACAGTTTAAGTGTGGTGCTATTTCGAGCCTTGTTAGTGGTATCAAATAGTGACTTACCCTCTGCCCCGAAAGCTAGCGTTAGCAGCTAACCCCCGGTTTGCGGTAGCTTGTTTCAAGCCAAGATTAGCATGAAAACAGATCCCAGAGAACGGTCGACTCGGTACACATATGTTATTAACCCCTATCCCAGTACCTAACCCTTGCGTTGTCTTCCTGTCGACCGTGCACTTGTTGTCCTCCAACAAATTTAACTCGCGGTCTGTTTTGCCTTTTTATAAAGCATAAAGTATAGTATCACCCAATTCTATTGTGCACCTTCTAGCCAACTTCATTGCAACTTATTACCAATACTTTTGCAACTTATTATTTTTGTTTTAATTTATGGCCAGTAAACCACATTTACTGGCCATTAAATTATACCTTATTTTGGAGTAAAATAGGCAGAAATTATGAATTATTTTCACTATAGTGAAGCTCAGATGAATATATGTTGATGAATTATCACAGACTGGTATATGTCAATGTTTAGTCAGGAAACTGTTTTGAAACCATTTTATTATTATGAATGGCAGAACATATTTCCGGAAACAAAAACTTTCAAAACAGGTCAAATTTGACCCGAAGACAACACAAGGGTTAAATTTGTATTCTTGGCTAAGAACGGGCTAATCAAATAAACAGAGCGTACCTTCACATTGGCGTCCTGCATGTTGATCACCCGGTCCAAATCAGGCTGAGCAGCAGTAGCGTTACCAATCAGCAGGTAGAACGTAGCACGCAGCAGCAGGGCCTCTGCAGTGTATCGGCCACCTGACTCAATCTCCTTGGTGCATTCGCTGATGATTTTGTCATAGTTCTCCTCCTCCATGTACTGCTTAGCCTTCAGGTAGCCGGAGCTAAAGAGGAGAAAAAGATAAAAACAGATCAGGAAAAAGTGTTCCTCTACTAGGGGTGCACAATATTTGAAAAAATGTGATATTGCGATATCGATAATGAATATTGCGATATTGATATTAATTTCGATATTTTTAAACGTATGTAAAATTACCAAAGTTATGGGAAAACGCATCTAAATAGATTTATAACAAGTTTTCTTACAACACAAGGTTTATTTCAACTGACAGTCATATTGGACTGGTCCAACATGTGCCTACAGAACAGGACATGTTCTACTGGTTGGACAGTATAAATATATAAATAAGGACCATGTCTACAGGACAGGACATGTTCTACTGGTTGGACAGTATAAATATATAAATAAGGACCATGTCTACAGGACAGGACATGTTCTACTGGTTGGACAGTATAAATATATAAATAAGGACCATGTCTACAGAACAGGACATGTTCTACTGGTTGGACAGTATAAATATATAAATAAGGACCATGACTACAGAACAGGACATGTTCTACTGGTTGGACAGTATAAATATATAAATAAGGACCATGTCTACAGGACAGGACATGTTCTACTGGTTGGACAGTATAAATATATAAATAAGGACCATGTCTACAGAACAGGACATGTTCTACTGGTTGGACAGTATAAATATATAAATAAGGACCATGTCTACAGAACAGGACATGTTCTACTGGTTGGACAGTATAAATATATAAATAAGGACCATGTCTACAGGACAGGACATGTTCTACTGGTTGGACAGTATAAATATATAAATAAGGACCATGTCTACAGGACAGGACATGTTCTACTGGTTGTAACTACAGTATAAAAAACAATGTAACGCAACATCTGTTGGCTTAAAGCCAAAGTATTTCCAAGCTACCGAGGAGGCATTATTTTTGGCCATTAAAGTTTCCTCTTTAATCTCTGTTATTTCGTCGTCTCCCAGAGCAACACTCATTTTCTTACTTTTGTGTTCTTTTTGCTCCACTGGCTCCCTTCACTCTCTTTAGGTCCTTTCTTTTCTTTCGCTTCGTTTTGTTGTCTCTGTCTATTTCTTCACTGATTTATGGTTCTGCAGAGGCTCCACACAGCTGATGTTTATACTTGTGCACTGGTGTGTGCGTCGAGCCGGCATGTGTGTGTGTGTGTGTGTGTGTGGGGAGTGTGTGGTAGAGCAAGGGAGAAGTGAGAGAGTGATGACGATTTTCTTCGGAGTGAGTACCGACTCTAGAGTCATAGAGAGAGAAACAAAGTGTCTCCCCTGTTCTTTCTGACCATGATGGGAAATGTGGAGCAGGAAAAGTTAACCCTCTCCTTGATTTCATGTTTATGGAGAAGGAGAACCAGGAAACGAGTCGGGGGAAATGCAATGCTACCAAGTGATGTGTATTTTTCGAGAGGTGCATCAAAGAGTATAGACGTAACAAGAGGCGAAACTCAATAGAACGTTGTGCTGCAGCTTGCAATGGAACATTCTATTGAGTGCAGCTCCGCCATCTTGGACTGAATGCAACACAACCTACCTGCCTCTATAATCTTTGGGTACATGTCGGGCAGGATGAAATGCTTCACAAATAAAACAAAATATTGCATAATTATGGCAAGACTTTCGGTATAATATCGCGCAACGTGATATCGCGATAACGATATTGAGTCGATATATCTTGCACCCCAATCCTCTACCAGGTGGTAATTCAGTTCTACAAACAACCGAGTTGTGAAGTGGGAGGTAGGGTTAATCTTTAGTTTCCACATAAGGGCCTATGTAATCAAATCATAAGCTCTGTGTTCAGATGCTTCAACACAGTTATCCTTTGCACTGATGATTCAGCCGTAGACATGCTTCAACCGTGAAGCTTCCAGAGGCACCTGGAATCACTCCTCCAACTTTGCAACTTAATTATGTCTCTTTTAAGTACTTGTTTAATCACATGTAAACATTTGACCCCTGACAAACCGATACGTTTTACACCCACTGTCCTGCTTGTCATACAACTCCTTGTGCTCAGAGTTAGACACTAAAACTAGCAGCTAGTGAAAGCCAAAAGGCTGCACAATTATTAAAAACAAAAAGGTTACTTTTTTTCTTCTCCCAATCGATTCAACACAGGGGCAAAGATCCCTGTGAAACATTTCCAGCATCTTACCCTATGCCACCAGCTCCTCCGTCCCTCCTGGTACAACCGGAGGGTACCAATTTAGTTGCTATGAGTAACCATTCTCTGACCTCTCAGTGATGTCGGCTGCCTCGCCCTCCTTGTCCTTGTCTTCATCTTTCTTCTCCCCCTTCTGCAGGGCCTGTGAGATGATGTCATCAGTGAACGAGCTAAAGTAGGATTTGATGAACTGAGGAGAGGGCATCATCGGTTCACGGTTCTACAGGAGAGGGGTTAAAAAAAAAAAGGAAAAAAAAAAAAAAAAAAGAACAATTGTTAAATTCAGAGAAATAAAACTGAATCAAATGTCTCTATAGTGTGGCCAGGTTGGCTCAGTTGGTAGAGCAGGCACACATATACATGAGAAGGTCCAGGGTTCGAGTCCGACCTGTGATGGTTTCCTGCATGTCTTCCCCCCCTCTCTCTCCCCTTTCTCACCTAGCTGTCCTGTCCATTAAAGGCGGAGATGCCCAAAAAAATAATCTTTAACAAAAGCAAATGTCTCTATAGTGGACAAATACCTTGTATTTATCTTTGGCCTTCTCTTTTCCCAACTGTTTCAGAACCTTGTCTGCTAGCAGCATGCTCTGTTGGTTCTGGAAAGCCTCAAGAATACACACCGCTGTGACGTCTGGAGGATACACAGGGAACAAAACGGACTGTAAATAATTGTCACACATTTTAATTTTGACTTGTAAAAGAACACTTTTATAAGAAAGAGGAGTGTCTCACCTTCTAGGCACTCCTTCTTGTTGTCTAGTTTTTCCAGAGCTTTGGCCCTCCTGAACAGAGCCTTGATATAGCGGGGATTCATTCCCACAGCCTGCGAGCAGTCCTGGACCACTTCTGTCCATTTCATCTGAAATGATAGTTATGGGCTGGTTATCTTCCAAAAACGTATCTGCATCGCAATATACAGTGGTCCAGAGGACTGTCCACTACCCAGAGAAGGCTTTGAAGTGGACCTAAACACCTATAGTGAACATGATATCTGAAGACCATTTAACTCATCTTTAAAACAGAACAGCATCTGTATCAAAGTTTCAACATTACCCTTTATGAACTAGAACTAAAAGTGTTTAACACAAAAGCCAAACTATGGCTTACACAACAACAGAGATGTGAGCACTAATGGTGTCCTTTAGCGACACCATTTTTCCATAAATTCTGTTTTTATTTGATTTTATTCTTTGAGAATTGAATAGACTTTGTTGTGCTGTGTTTGTTGCTGCGATTGTTTTTGTAAAAGCCTGACCAGGGAGAAGGACTGCAAATTAGCGGAGGCTAGACGTCCTAAAAAACCTCGCATCTCTCACATTTGGTTGTGATAATGTTATAGGTAATGTCACTGATAAATAAACAATAAATAATAAAATAATAATGTGGAGAGCTAATGCATTTACCTTTGTGAGGAAAACTTTTAATCAAACATGAGGATGGAAAGATTTGAGAATGTTGATTTGCAGAGTCTGCTACACATTGACCAAAGAGGAGTAACAACTGTTAGCTGCAGAGGCATGCCATCTCGTCTGGCTTTAGGTTGTGAGAAGAAGTTAGCGTGCACTGAAGCCTTTTCAAGTATATTTCAAGTTCAATGAAGAACAAGAATTATTTACTTTTCCATCTACAAGCACCTGGGGACATTTAGAAAGGGACATGTGCCATACTGCAACATACAACACACTTGTAAGCAGGGCACAAAATTAGCACCATTTGCCAAATGCCGGTAAAAAATGCAACTGGCTAGTAGATTTGCTTCACTCACCAGCCAAAAAACAAGTTAATCTATTGAGTGGTTGGTTAAATTTGAACATTCACTAGCCATTTGTCTGGTGGACAAAAAAGTAGCTGTTGCTCCCTGCTTGCAATGATACTCTAAAAAGAGCTACATCGTAGTATACTGTTCATTCCTGCAAAAGAATCAATGTCACACTGTGATTACAGCAAGGGAAAGACATGATATTGAGAAATTCACTTTTTCCCTCAGACATAATGAAGATATTTCAAAATGTAGCCTTTTAATTGTTGCACACAAGGTGGGTCTCTTATATTAACAACAATCTCTGCACAGATTTAAAACAAGGTGTTGCCAACCTGTTGTTCGTAGGCTGCTGCTCTGTTCTGGTAAAATGTTGACAAATCAGTCTTTTTCTCTGTGGGACAGAGAGCAATGGCCTCTGTGTAGCACTGGATGGCGTTCTCATACTTGCCAGCCTTGAAGTACTTGTTGCCCTTGTTCTTTGCTGCTTGGGCCCGATCCAACGGGCTCTAAATGAGAAAGAGAAAATGTAAGATTTATTGATTAAATGGTCTCCCCTGTGACTCAGTGGACTGCTTTAAGGATTAAAGAGACTAAAGAATGTTTTTCTACGTAATTAGGTTATCCCATAGCATCTCACACTGCAATAGGCTGTGCAACTGAACTGCAAGCATGTGCCATGGATTGAACGCCATCAAATTGACAGGCCAAAATTGCTAATTATCGGGGCAGCTGTGACTCTTGAGGTAGAGGGGTCGTCCAATAATCACAAGGTTGGCGGTTCGATCCCTGACTCCTCCTGTCAGCATGTCGAAGTATCTCGAGGTAAATTGTTCCAAAGAACAAGGTGGACAAAGAAGCATATTACACTGACATAGCACACACAGTAAAGCCATTATAAACTTGGCCCAAGTGATAATGTCTGTGAAAAAGTGGTTTACAGAATAGCCTAACAATGTGCTTTTTGTTTTTGCCTCAAAAATTGCAATGAATGATCACACCAGCACAATGCTCTATGATCTAAAACAAATCCTGTCTGTTTTGTCAAAGGGTGAGGGCTGTTAAATAACATTTTCCCTTTATCACAATTATGACATAATGGTCTCATACTTACAATATAGTTCTCTTATTTGTGAGTTAACCTCATACTAATTAAGTTCTCCCGTAATTACACGTCATGACATTAGGAAGCCAAACTTAGAAATGGACATCTGTTTTATCTCTTTAGTGAATGCAAGAGAGATTTAAAACATTCACACAAAAAAAAGACACATTTTACTGACAATATACCTGTGAGTAAATTGAGGCTGGGTAAATGTCTGTTTAGTTATACTTCTGCCCGACTGTAGCTTAAATTTTGTTGAAAATGTTTTAAAACAATTTGGCAGAGAGTACAATCACTCCAAAAGGTAGACTCTGGCCTCAGGACTGTAAATAAACTATCAGCGAGTAATATAAAATGCAGGCTACAAAAGCTAGCTAGCGTTTCTGCACATTAACGTTACACGTGCATGATACCGCACACTGAATAAGGTGACAGGTAGCCAGCCACCTACTGATACTATCTAATAGAATTGTCTCTGCCTGAAACAGGCTGAAGTGACAGCCATCCCCGCCCTCTTGACTTTCTAAGAAGATAACGTTAGCTAGCATGCCCAAAACATTACATTTAACGTTACAAAGCCATGCTTAGTTCTTGCCATTTTGTTCCCGAAGGCGTTTCAGCGCATTATTTACCAGCTGCAAACATTTATGTCGCTCATGCTAATCGGGCTGGTTCGGCTGGTTAACCCAGCTAGTAGGCATTAACATTGGCTAATCCACCACCGATGAACCGGTTGCCATCGGCCTTGCTCTGGTGATGGTAGCTGTCACTGACCGTGTCGGTAACGTTAGGTGTCCTTGGCGGACGGCAATGACACGTTTAGTCAGATAAGTGTATGCACTGCACCAAGGCAGATAATGCTAATGTGGGGAATGTTACATTAACTGCAGAGGAAAGAGCAGTATTTAGGCAACAGTAACGTTACCATGTTCTCCTGCTCTCGGCTGGCTGGAGCTGCGCCGTCTTGGCCCTGCACGGGGCTGGCGCTACCTTCGGGAGTTTTCCGCTCCCCGGTCCCTTTCCTTTCGTTTGTCCTGCTGCGATTCCAGAGGTAAACCGCCCCCACTCCCAGCACTATAGGAGTCCCGACTAAAAGTGCCAGCTGCCAGCGGGGTAGTCCAGTCCCGGACTGTGGCTCGACTGGCTTAGAAGCAGCCATGATCTACAACCAAGCAAGTTAGCAGCCAGTACAGTACCACCACCAGACAGCGTGAGCGAGCGCCGCTTCTTCTTCCTGTGATCTGCGAGGTCACAGAAACACCGAGGAATCATGGGATACTGTCGGAAAAGCCACGGGGCTGTGTGTAATTGTAGTACAACAGTAGCTAGGTAGTTAACTAGCTAACGTTATATATATATATATATATATATATATATATATAACGTTAGCTATATATAATAATAATAATAATAATAATACATATATATATATATATATATATATATATATATATATATATATATATATAACGTTAGCTATATATAATAATAATAATAATAATACATTTAAAAAAAGTAATTTCTGGTGGTGTGTGCGTGAACAGTATGTAGTCTTTGCTTTCCAACATGATCTAATGCATTTTCCAGCTCTGACCTGCAGGTGGAGCAGCAGGCTGCAAACAGACACGAGGAGGATGTGTTTGAGGGAAGTCAGGCACTGCCGCCAAAAGCTCAGGTCAGAACTACTGGACACAATGTTGACTTCATCTATGATGCCTAACAAAATTCAAAGATCAATCACCAGATTGAAGAAGAAATTAAGAATCTCCAAGAGCAGACTGCTGATTTAAGTCTGCAGGGGGCAATTCTGACCGCAAGTAAAAAGTTGCTTTGTTCATTTCATTCCTTTTCTTTTCAAGTAGTTGAATGAACGGTCCAAATACTTTTTTCTTTCTTTATCAGCTTATGCTAATTGCTAACATTTCCTTCTTTTCCTTAAATTTCAGAGGTGGGTGTTCTGCGTCAGATGGAAAGTGAAAGGGAGAGGAGGGGTCTGCTGGAGAGGAAGGTGACGGAGCTGGCTGCCTCTATTTCCTCCACGTTGGCCTGCTACACCTCCTTGGAGCAGGCCCTTGGTGCTCACACTACAAAGTGTGATCCTCACAACACTCATTTGTTGATGGCATACATGTGCTCAGGAACATAAAAGGAAATGCATATTGAAATGCTACTGAGACATTTTTATTGAGGGGGAGGGTCAGGTTGAAGCAGTCACCGAGTGGTGAAGTGGTGACTGATTATCTACTCATTAGGTTGACCCAATAACTTTCAGGTTGAAATGGTTCGATTTGATATGAAATACTGAGTAAAATCACAATGAAGACAAATAATTTAAAAGTATCTTTGTTAAAACTTTCAAACTTCTTTGTACCTTTTTTGTTAATTTATTTCTCTATGCATCCGTAGACCAATTTAGTAAAATGTCCACATACTGTGGTTAGTTGCCCACACAGTTGTCCACATGCAGTATATACAGAGACAAGTATAGTATTTTAAACTACTGAAATGATGACAGAAGAATGGGGAAACCTTGTTCCGAGAGCTTCCTACCACCTATTGTCCAACTAATGGCCACTGCCTGTGTTTTGTCTGTGCTTTGGTTCAGGGAGGAGACGTCTCTGAGTTAACTCTGGCTCAGACTGACGAGCAGGTCCTCTCTAAATCCCAGAAGCTGCAGATCCAGGGTATTTGCAACAAAGTTGGTGATGTGCAGAAGATGAAAGAGGTAAGTTTTAAAAGCTTCCCTTGAGTGATTTATATATTACACTAGAACATTTTTTTTGAAATTGACTTCTTGAGGTTCTTTGCCCACCCAATTGAATTTGAGCTTGTGTTCCCAGCATTTTATTTTCCAATGTTTTTTTTGTGTAAGTCTCTCTTTGCCAGACCTTCCTCCACAGCGCAGGTACTGCCCTCACTAAGACTAAAGAAAACCTATCTATACACACAATATACTAAGCGCCCCAACCCCATGTTATTTGATACCACACCTACTGTATAAAGCACTTTCTACTAGAAATGGTTATAGCCTTGCATGCTGTATCTACGTATAGAATATAAGCATGGGCTCTTCTGCTTTAGGTTGTGTCAAGCAGTTTTTTGAGTTACCTGATCATTGAGTGCTGCACGTAGTTCATAGGTCAGTCTTCAGTGTTTGATGCTGCAACATCATATCAATGACCGCCTGTGCCTTTTCCTCTTCAAGGTCCAGCTTTGTGGTTAGCTCTAAATAATAATATAATAATAATAATAATTATAATTATAATTATTATTATTATTATTATTATTAATACAAATTTAACTAAGTTAAGAGCATTTACAATACATACATACCATTTGTAGGCCTTTTCCAGCTGGGTGCGGCGTGTGAGGGGAACACCCAGACGACCAAGTTGAGGTCCTTTCCTCATTTAGAACCTCGCAGATGATCTTCTCTTCCCAGAGAGCCTTCAGGGTTGCTCTTAAAATTCGCTCCCCTTCTACGACCTGCTCTCTCAGGTCGAAGAGGGGGGCCGTTACCGGCCTCACACCGTCCATGGGCTGAGCCTCAATCAGAAGGACTCAGTCCCCCGAGCGACACCGGGCAAGCAGTCTTCCATACGCCACATTTCCCCAATCCGCCTGTCGGACGGGGGTTCGGCGCTGGTCTCTTCCCTCTTCGCTCGCCGCTACTGAGGGAATCCTGGCTAGTTTCTTTTCCTCCGCTAACCCTAACACAGACAACAGGCAACTATAAAACAGAAGTCACATACTATGATGACAGCACCTTAGGCCTACTATATGAAGGCAGCAGAAAATAGTCGCTGTCGATCAAGACCGCAAAAGTGAATTCAAGATATAATACATTTCTAAAATGCTGGGAACACAGGCTCAAATTCAATTGGGTGGGCAAAGAAACTCAAGTCAATTTTAAAAGGTTCTAGTGTAATATATAAATCACTCAAGGGACGCTTGTAAAACTAACCTCTTAGCTTCCGCACATCACCAACTTTCCTGCATATACCCTGGACCTGCAGGTTCTGGGATTGAACAAGGACCTGCAGTTGCTTTATTAGTCTTTCTACATGGGTTTAGTTAATGATCGGGCTATAATAAGACCACGTCTGTTAATGTAATCGCTAACAACCGGGACTATTTCATAGTGGTTGGTGTAAACCGGGATATTTTAGCGTCCCGACACAGCTTTTGTCGGGACTGTCCCGGTCAAACCGGGACGTCTGGTCACCCTATATCAGATATTACAAACCTCAAAACTACATACCTTTTGATGAAATGATCACTGCACAGACGTGTATACTGTGAAGGTTGCCAGGTCCCATTTCCTGAAACGGTTGCACGTCTGAGGTTTTAACTAAATAATGGCGTGCACATTATTAACATTGATAAGAAACGAAGACCTCACTCCTTCATTTTCTTGGGTGCCATGTTGCAGGTTAACGTGCAGGCAACAGCTTTTAAAGGCCCTGAACACCCACACACTATAAACTTACGTGCAATAAACTGTCTAAATGCTATAGACTTGGTTGCGCCCAACCCTTCTCCATGTTTTCCTAGCGCACAGCGTGTGCTCTTCGTGAGTTTATTCAGTATAGTATAGAGGGTTTTCACCGACGTCACGTTCTGGGCGGTAACCTGGATGCGCGGCCATATTGGAGGCACTCGGTGTAAACCATAGACTGTATATAAGAATGGACCAACAGATCCCGTTGCTCTGGACGGAGACCAGTGAAGGCCGTTAGAAGCACTTTTCCGGTGAGCGCTGAGCTTTACTGCGCAGCCTCCAACTGAGAGAGACGACGTAAATGTGCCGTGAGCAACCTGTCTGAAAGTTGGAAGTCTTCTGGTAGCTGTGCCAAGAGAAATCTCAATCATTCCCAATCTTGCAGAGATGGAGAGCGCAGGTAGCCTATATGTAAGGAGATAACATAGGCACAGGCTAATTACTGCTAACTAAAATGCTAGTTAACATTAGTAATTACACTTAAACAGCTAATGTGAGACGAAACTGCCTGCACGCTTCTCCTGTACTATACGGTAATTAATCTACTATGCGACAGTAAGTCGCGTGGTTATGACACAATCGTTAGCCTATTTTTACAAAAAAACGTCTGCTACGGAATGGAGTAATGGAGTATTGTGCACTTTGGATGCTATAACACTTTTGTCCATAGCTTATTCATTTTCGGTCCTTTAATTGTTAGCTGTGATGCTAAATCAGTTTTAGCTTTCCCATGATGCTTTTGAACGTTTTTGACCAATCAGAGGAGTTGCTTTCAGGACGATAGATAGATAGATAGATAGATAGATAGATAGATAGATAGATAGATAGATAGATAGATAGATAGAGGCATTTTGAATTGAGACATTTGAATGTAGTGCTCACTGCTCATATACCTACATGTAGTTGGATAAGTTAGTAAATTACATTTGAGAAATTTCCTTGATATGTCTGATATTTTTGGCAGGGGGAAAGCAAGTGTTGGTTTCTCTTTGCATAATGAAAATGCTTTGTTTTTTGTTTTTTTTGGCTTGTCTGCTGGGCTGATGTACTGATGTGTATTGATTTTGACATTTTGAATTGAATGCTGTGCTTTTTGAAATTGACATTTGAATATAGTGCTCACTGCTCATATGCCTACATGTATGTAGTTGAATAAGTTAATAAATTACATTTCAGAAATCCCCTTGATTCTGTGATATTTTGTCCATGAGGACAGCACGGGTAAGGGGGGGGCTTTGAGGTATAGTGCCCAGGGGCCCCACATTGTCTTAATACGGGCCTGCATGTGGCACTGTGAATCCTTAGGAATGAATGAATATTCATGCTTTATTTCGAACATTTTTAAATAATAATCAAACAAAACACACAATATTAATTTAACATGTCTGAAAAGGAATGGGAAGAAGCAGTGGCGTATCAGGACCTTTTTACTGGGGTGGCCAAGATGGGACACAAAGCTAGTGTGGGGTGGCCATGGCATAGCAGAGTTTAATGCGTATACATACGCAGCCGACCGCAGTTCAAATCTCGGTCCTTTGCTGCATGTCCCACCCCTCTCTCTCCCGTGATTTCCTGTCTCGTAACTGTCAAATAAAGGTGTCCATGCTGTTAAAAAAAAAATCTTTTTTTTTAATTCCATTTCCACCTATCACAGTCCTCATGTATCTCTGGTTATTTGAACATGTCTATTTTTAATCAGTAATTATGTTCAGGATAGGGTACACATTTTCTAAGAGTTATTTCCTTGTAGTGGATTAAAGTCCTCGTCTCTTCACAAGTTAGAGTAGCAAAATTCAACTGCTCAACTCCTCCTATAGAATACCATTTATCGGTCATCAGCTCATCTGTGTCAGCTGTATTGTTACCTGTGTTTGCTTTACTAATTGAGGCGCCACCTTGTGGTTACATAAAAACACAGCAATCCAGGCAACAGAACAAACCAAAATGCTTAAAGATAGGACCTTATTAAAAAGTGTATCTGTAAGCAAAAGAGAAACTAAGCTTGTAAGGAAAAAAAACTATTTGTTGTTCTTTACATGCTTAGTTTATGTTAGTATTTAGCTTAGATATAATTTGTTGGAGATACGGGAATTTGATTTTTTTGGTTTGTTCTTTGCCAGGTATGTTTTTATTTAACCACAAGATGGCACTTAAATTAGTAAAGCAAACATGTAACAGATGATGGCCTGATGACTGAATGTCATTCTATAGGTTGCCTTAAAATGTTGTATGTTGTATTAAAATGTGCAAAAAGTGGATTCATGTCAAAGCCTTGGTGAAGGTATACATTGAAGCGTTGGCTTTGATTCAGCATACATTAAGAAGTTTATTTAAATCAAACAGTTAAGACTTAGAATCAGAAATGGTTAAGATGCTTCTTCATAAATTAACTTATGATAAATATACATAAACCAAACAAATCTTAACTCCAAAGTATATACTATAAAGTAATGTCATGTAAACCTTCAAACTCTCATCAACAATAGAGGATTCTAATAATTAGGGATGTCCAGATCTGACCACGTGATCGGAAATCGGGCCCGATCACGTGGTTTCAGACTCGATCGGAATCGGACGTTACCTCCCGATCAGGACTCGGATATATATGTATATATATTCTCATTATTTTTTTAACACATCTATAGTTATGCGGTGGCACAGAGTTAGACCCTTTTGACTCCACACAAACGGCAACGCGTGCGGCATGACATCACTTTGTTGCAGAGACGCTATTGGTTAAATGCTGGCAAAGTAGAACACAGAAGCAGCTTGAAGCTAACACACTAAAATGACATAATAGCACAATTATTTAAAGTGACACACAAAGAGCAAAACCTCTTCTCAAGTCTCCAAAAGTCTAAACACATTTTCTGCTTTACACACATTTTGCAATTCAAAGTGGCACTTTTTAAATGCACTGAACACGGTTCTCTGCATAAGACACAACAATCTGACAAAGTCACATGTTTGCCATTTCAAAACACTGCCATTCAAAATGACACAACATGAGCTGATTGGCCAATATATACTGTATGTGCCACTTGGCCAAACACCTCAATGGTTCATTGTTACCACTTCAATCAGGAAGTAAGCACTATGATGCCTCTTTTTTTCTATATATTTTTTCTGCCGTTTTCTTTTTCAGTTTACTGTTTTTTGTGAGCATATTTTTGTTCAGTCCAATGTATATCTGCTGTGCATATGTTGCACTGACTTGTTTGGTGAAAAATAAAAAAATAAATGTTTCAACAGCATGTGTGTGTGTGTATCTGCAAATATTTCTGTGCATTTGAACAATCTGAAGAATTTTCTACAATTTGAATTATTTTAGTATTATGACAAAGCATACTAAAGATGAGAGTGCTTTTCATTATGCCCAACAGTGTGTAGTTGGTTAGACAAAAATCTGGTAACATGAATGAAGTGTGTGCCATGTGGTGCAAAAGTTAGATTTTGATAATGCTATATGTAGTTGTGGTTGCAGTGCTTCATTTTGCAGAATATATATGAGGTATTTTGCAGTTTAGGTGTGTGGTTTTGTGAATTGTGTTGAGTAGTTTGATAAAACCAGCCTAGTTTGCAAAATTGTGTTTTAGCAATTGGAAAAAACGGTAAAGTCCAATGCCACCAGACCAAATATAACTTAAGGGTCAAGGTGCTTCTTCATAATGTAACTTGTGAAAATTGTACATAACCAGTTGTAACATGAACCAAACAAACCTTAACTACAAAAAAAACAAGACCATTAGACAAATTCTGTGTTCATCCATCTTACATCAGATGAATTCTCCTGTTTTGGTGATTGGTATAGCAAAAAGTTTAATAAACTTGTCCATGTCAAGTGACTTTGCCCTTCTAGCCTCAATGCTGAGAACACCCAGGTTGCTCAGTCTGTCATCTGTCATTGTTGTGCGCAAATGGGTCTTGATGAGTTTAAGAGCTGAGAAGCTGCGCTCACATGCAACATGAGGAGCCTCTCTGTCATCGGTGTCACCCTAACCTACTGACATGCCCTCTGAATCACTTTGCTCACTAGATGAAGTACCTGAAGTAGTAAAAACAATAACCATTACACCCATAGACTGTATGTGGACAGATTAGTGTCACACATTTTCCTTTGTCTTTTCATAATGTTTTGTATTGAGATTTAAAGAATAGATTGTCTATGTTTAAGTGTGGGGTTTGCTGTGTATTAGCAAATGAATAGCATACACTTTGGGCAAAATTGGACCGTCCTAAATTAAATAAAGTATGAGAGTACACGACAACTTCAGGTAACTGTTCATGAATGACATATCTGGACATAACAGAACTTGACATACTGTGCTTAGCAGGTGGAGCTCCAGACACTGCTGGATCCTCCTCTGTGTGTGGCTGGTCAGCTGTGGGAATACACAGACATCTGACAAATCTGAGACATCAATAGGCTGGAGGTTCTGGGTATATATATATATTTTTATTTATTTATTTTTTTTACACACACAATCATACATATGTACATGATACATACATATGTGTGTTTGTGTGTATTTATGTATTATACACATTTTATTATTGTTCTTCTGTCTTTTACAACTGTTTTAAATATTGTCCTTGTGTAGTGATGTTTCAGACAGTTGTAATTGTATAACTGGAGTGACAAACAACTTGAATGTGAGCCTACATGGTAAATTCAAACTATCCAAGCATGACTTACCATCCTGTGCAGGAGGAGCTGACTGCTCTTCATCACTACTGCTGTACCTAGGGTGCTGACTTGACTGAGCCTTTTCACTGCTGCTGGTAGAAGCTGTGGCTGGCTCTGACTCTTTTTTCTTTTTTGAAGAAGCTCTGAATATCTCTGCTTCTCTTCATAACTATTCTCTTAACCCTAACCCTGGGGGAAATGGAATTCAATCACTCAATCAGTCAATTCACTTTGAAGTAATAGCTATAACTAACGGCAAGCAGGATCATTGTCAAATTTGGTTAGAATCAGTGTGCAAAATACAGGTGTTCGTGGGGCTCTTGAACCCCTTAAAGGGATATTTCACCGCTGGAAAGCTGAATATATCTTTAAATTGGGTAACTTATGTAGTATAAATGTGGAAAAAAATTAAATTGGTGCCTTCTAGGTCGAGAAAAGCCAGGAAATGTGTTTTTGGCTCATGTGGATGAAAGACACCAAATCCCAGAATTCACTTGCTTCGCAGCTCTGAGTCCACTCCCAAGCCACGCCTACCGTTTACAGACAGACAGACAGACAGTGACACGATCACTGTTTCTAGATTTTAGAGTCAAATTTCTTCAGTGTCTTTATTTTCTATGTTCATATATACAAGGGAACAAGTCATATAATATGTAGAGAAGGAAACTCGTCCTCTATAAAAAAAAAAGAAAATGCGAGAAAAATGTAGGTCCTGTTCCCCCTCTCTGCAATAATAATGAATAAAGGCTGGTTTAAAGTACTTCTTCCTGCCTCTATGTATTAATGCTCATGCCTAAATGGGTTCCATTCAGACCCTAACATGAAGTCTTTTACTGTTAGATGTCAACAAGATTCAACAAGACATTTTCACCTGGCTATACCCAATGTTTAGATCTGTTGTGGTATTTATGCAAATTAGCACATACGTAATTAGATTATGCACCGTTTGCCCATGTTAACAAACAATTTCAAAAAACTTGTAATACATTTTTTGTTTGTCTTGATGTAAGTAATCAACTCAGTAATGGTCATGGTGATATCTAAAGGTTAAGATTTTTACCTTATTCATGTGAGAAAAAGAATAAATAGGCGTATGAATAGGCTATATTTGGGTCTTTTTCTAAACTTTCCTCTAATGGGATTCTTCGGGGCTTTTTTTCCTTACTCAGGACATATTGAGGAGACAAAATCAGTTGAGTTTGCTTCTGTTGCAATACTGTAACCTTTTTCATAAAATGACTGGACTAGCCTAATATCCTGGCAGGAACTGAAGAAAGGCACACACGAAGCTCTTCCTCAACAGCTCTCAGTCGCTCTTTTTTTTAGTTTTTATAGCAGTCATGCTTGAGAAGCTCAGCTCACAAAGATATGTTATGGAAAATGGGAGCAATGCTGAAATAGCTCTGTTTGCCAGAATGGGGAACTCCTTGGCAGCAGTAAACCAAAAACTGTCCAAAGGTAGATCAGCAAAGCTTAGCTTTAAACCACGGTCTTGTCTCAGTTCAGTTAGTCCCTCCTGCTCCTGCAAAGTCATGTCCTTTCCAAAAATATAGCTATATGGGTCCCTAACCCAGTCAAGGCATTCAGTGGAGGTTGAGGGGAAATAAAATGACAACTTCTCCTCAAGAGTTTTCAAATGTACCTATTATCTCACCCAGTGCAGCAGTGTTGAAATCTCCTTGCCATTTCTGGGTGAGTGGGAACATATCAAGCTTGGCATTTTCCAGATGTTGTTGCCAGAGGTGCACCTTTGAACGGAATCCATTTATTTGATCTGTGCTTGTGAGCAGGTTTTCATTTCGGCCTTGCATCCGTGTGGTCAGTTCATTCAGATGCTGAATTAGATCTGCCCTGTAAGCCAGCCTTGCACACCACTCATCAGATGCAAGCAGCTTTGTGTCATCGCACCTCTCATCAGTCAAAAACACTTTAAGTTCCTCCCGCAGCTCATACACACGGGCCAACACTTTGCCGCGCGACAACCATCGGACCTCCGTGTGGAGCAATAGCTTTTGATATACAGTATATGCACAATGAATTCGTGTTCATACTGAGTAACCCCTGCAGTGTCAATTATGTTAATTTTTAAGATATTGCTTGCTGATTAACCAATGAGGAAAGGCATGGCTATTGGCAGCAAAACACCCAGGGGTGTTGACGTAACTTCGTCTCTAAACTTCACATTAATGGTGCTGAACTTTACATAAGCTCTAGCATGTGTCGTCGTGTGCCTTTAATAGATCAGAGGAACCATCAGTTTGCATCTGCAGGCCTTCATTATCATTCCTTAGTATCGATGTTTTGTTTTACCGGACCTCCCGGACGTCGTAAAACCCATAGATATATATATAAAGGCCTTTATATATATATATATCTATGGTAAAACCCGTTACTGGCCAGGACTTTCTAACTATAGACTCTTATTTTGAAAACCACATAGCCATCCGGAATCACGTGCCCTGCTGCTCTGGACTGTGAAACCAAACAAGACTACTCTGCGTTTATGTCCACTTTAGCTAAAGCGATGTCCAGTAAGTACAAAGTTCTCTACTGTGTGTTATGTCATATATTTAATTGAATGTGAAGTTGTAGCTAATTATGCACATAAAACCAAGCGCGTTAGTTCTTCAGTCTCCAAGTTGACCCAGTTCTAAAGTTGTAACGTTAGCAACAACACTGACTGTCGGTTGTTGTTAGAGTTCCGCCTGGCTGTGGTCCAGCTGCAGGTGACGAGCGTCAAGGCGGACAACCTGAGCAGAGCCCGGAGGCTGGTGAAGGAGGCTGCGGGACAAGGCAGCAGAGTGGTGCTGCTGCCGGTGAGCAGGAGGGGGGGTCTCTGATATAAGATAAGATAAGTCTTTATTGTCTCCTATAGGAGAAATTCATCTTGGGCATTTGAGAGAAACGAAATGACGACACATCGCGCATAAACACACAATAAACATACAGTTAATCTACATAGAAACATAATTATCTCACCCAATGCTTCAATGAAAACGAATAAACCTCACACAGTGCCGCCCTACCTTTCCTCACAACCCCAGAAGAACAGAAGAGAACCACAACACATCCTCCCCCTCGTATTGCACTTCATTTTGATAATGATTGCACATTTCCCGTTAACTCATGCTGTGGTCAATAACTTCTGTATTGCATAATACCATATCAAATATAACAGCATATATACATATATAAAAAATAGATTGTACCAATACCCTATCAGGCATTGCAGATTCTATAACTATAATGGTAAGTACCACACATATTATTTAGTAGTATTAGTCACACATATGGGAACAGCAAGGGGATACATTCTGATTTGTGCTCAGTGCATGACTCAGCATTCACTTCCTGCTGTCTGTCACCTGTCATTAATACAGGAATGCTTCAATTCTCCATATGGAACCTGCTTCTTCTCTGAGTATGCTGAGAGGATCCCAGGAGAGTCCACTCAGGTGCTGTCAGAGGCAGCCAAGGAGAATAAGGTGTATCTAGTGGGAGGTAGGCTGTACTGACATAAATACCAGGCTCCAGAGATAGATAGATAGATAGATAGATAGATAGATAAATAGATACTTAATTCATCCCAAAGGAAATTTTAGGCATCCAGTAGCTTAGGCAACCATAACACAACAAACACACATACTGTACACACACATATCTCACATACATACAAATCACTCACAGAAATTTAAAGAGTGAATATACATAGAGTAGTGTGGAAGTATTTTTCCTCTACTGTAAATTTGCATCTGAATGTTTACTTCTAATGATAATTCTGCTCTGAAACTTGGAAGTCTTGTGGATATATTTACAATACAGTATTATATTGTGGCAATGTGTTACAAATGTGTCAGTTTTGTTTCTTTTCTCTTTTTTCAGAAAATATTTTGAGATAAGATTTTCTTGTAAAATCATGGGCCCTTAATATACCCTGCCCATTTCCCTACTCGTACTCTTGTTTTTATTTATTTATTTGAAATTGCATGTAGTGTATATATAGGTGTTATGCCAGCATTCCCTTCTTTCCAGAACACCAGTACTGCACACATCAGGTTTTGGTATTAGTGCCACAGAGTTAAAGGCTAACAGACCTTTTCCACCAGCAGCAGAGTTAATAAATTATCTCACTTGAAATATTGTGTTTTTAGCAGAGGGAGCAGCTTAAAGAAACAGCTTAAAAACAATGGCAATAGCACTGCATAGCAACCGGCAATACTGTCGCTGTTCCTCGTTTACGTTTACAATTTTACTCACATTTAAACTGCATTAATAATTATAACAGTATATGTTTGACAAGTGGATGATGAACCATTTACAACCACTGCAGTGTTTAATATTTGATCAAATGTATCCACAGAATAGCCTGTATCACGTAGGCTTGATCTTGCTCCATACAACCCACAATAATAAACCTTTCCGACGACAGTCATTTTGCCAGAAAAGCTCAGGTGAAGTGTCTCAGGCATGGAGCATGCACAATACAGGGCAGGGCCCTGGAACGGATACACCTAAATTATATTCAGACATTAGTCACACCTGTGCTTCTGCTGCTATGACATGTCAAAATGCTGTGGAAAAAGCATAAACCTTTCTCTCTGGGAGTTGTTAGAAGCAAATCTGAGAAGTGTGGAAAATCAGTTATATTTGTAGATGAGGCTAATATTTGAGAATTTGGCACAACCAAAAGGTAGATAATCTTCATTTACCTTCATCACAAAAAAACTTCCAGAATACATTGAATGTCTAACTGTTTATTGCACCTGCTTTATTACATTGTATGCTCTTCTTGCAGCAACAACAATCTTGTTTCTGTGCACAGATCACCAGTGAAATCATACAAAAAGCTAAACCTGTTTTTCCACAGCGGAGCAATGAACAGTGTGACTTGTTCCTCAGGATCCATCCCTGAAGAGGACGGTGGGAAGTTGTACAACAGCTGTACAGTGTTTGGGCCTGATGGAGAGCTGATTCTTAAACATAGGAAGGTACGTGTGCATCAACTGCACTATTTAACTTGTCATTTGTTTACTTAACAACCTCACATAGATTACAGCAGGACGTTCACCACCTCAAAGTTTGTCTCTTCATGTTTCCTCCTTGAAGATTCACCTCTTTGACATTGACGTTCCGGGGAAAATCCGCTTCCAGGAGTCCGAGACTCTGAGCCCAGGCAACAGTTTGTCAATGTTCCAAACACGTAAGTGACATCTCTCCGACTCCTGTTTTCATCCTTACAGCTGGACGAGCTTCATCTGAGTCTGTTTTCTCTGTAACTCCTCCGCCAGCGTTCTGTAAAGTGGGTGTGGGGATTTGCTACGACATGAGGTTTGCTGAGCTGGCGCAGCTCTACAGCAGGGAAGGTAAGTGTCTGATGAGACGTGGCATCCACTGGGCTGTTTTTAACGGTGTGTGTGTGTGTGCGGGAGGGTTGATGGGGTTGTCTTGTTGTCCTCAGGCTGTCAGCTGCTGGTCTACCCTGGAGCCTTCAACATGACCACAGGTCCAGCTCACTGGGAGCTGCTTCAGAGGGGGAGGTCAGACTCACAGTCCCAGTCACTGTCCACAATCACTTCATTATCTAGTGAAGACACATTTTACTGTGATACCAACTATCTTATATAGTTAGGGCTGGGCGATATGGAGAAAATCAGATATCATGATATTCTTGACCAAAAACATTGATATCGTTATTGCGACGATATTGTAGGGTTGACAAGTGGTGCTATAACAAAATATTTTTTACAATGAGATTTTAGATAAATAATCATCAACAATGCGGTCAACAGTGTCAAGTGGAATTATAGAGAAGAGGAACAGAAAGGAAGAAGTATTTTCTGCAACAATAGCCTAAAGTTTGACTATTATATCACATACATCTGATAATCATAGTCACCATTATGCTGTACATTTTTTGTAAAATGTCTAATGTAGCTTTTTGTGTCCATGAACAACTTTATATAAAGTATGCATTTTGAAAATCTTGATACTCGTATCATAATAAAAAAAAAAGTCAAATGAAAGAGATATTTCAAACGGCAAGTAGCTTGAGGAACAGTAACCTAATTATGGTTAATAAATGCATCATTTTCTACATTTTGTATTTTTAACAATTTGCATTACAGAAGCAACACCAAAGACCATATCCATAGCAATGATGTGATAATTATTAATTATTATATTTTGCAGAGCAGAGCAGTCTAGAGCAGGGGTCAGCAACCTTTACTATTAAAAGCCATTTTTGGTCATAGAAAATAAAAAATCTGTCTGGTGCCGCAAAACATATGAGCATTTATTAATATGGTTATGTTTGTTGCCATTTTTTTTGCTCTGTCATTTGACCATTTGATCCAATTCTTAACCCTTATGTTGTCCATCGGGTCACAATGACCCGTTCAGTTTAGTTGACTTTTTGTATTGGCCTGGCGTTGCGCTTCGGGTCTCTGTGACCCATACGTTACTCGATGGTATATCTCCGCTACCGCAGCGCTGGCCTTCGGGTCACTATGACCCATACATTATTCTATGGTATTTCTCCACTGCCGCGGCTCTGGCCTTCGGGTCTCTGTGACCCATACGTTACTCGATGGTATTTCTCCACTGCCGCAGCACTGGCCTTCGGGTCACTGTGACCCATACGTTGTTCCATGGTATTTCTCCACGGCCGCGGCTCTGGCCTTCGGGTCTCTGTGACCCTGGCCAGTATTCAATGGTATTGCTCCACGGCCGCGGCTCTGGCCTTCGGGTCTCTGTGACCCTGGCCAGTATTCCATGGTATTGCTCCACTACCGCGGCCCTGGCCTTCGGGTCACTGTGACCCATACGTTACTCCGTGGTATTTCTCCACGGCCGCGGCCGCGGCTCTGGCCTTCGGGTCTCTCTGACCCACGCGTTATTCCGTGGTATTTCTCCACTGCCGCGGCTCTGGCCTTCAGGTCTCTCTGACCCATACGTTACTTGATGGTATTGCTCCACGGCCGCGGCTCTGGCCTTCGGGTCACCGTGACCCTGGCCAGTATTCAATGGTATTGCTCCACTTCAGCAGCTCTGGCCTTGGGGTCACTGTGACCCACACGTTATTCCATGGTATTTCTCCCTGCCACCGAGACTCTGGCCTTCGGGTCTCTGTGACCCGCACGTTACTCAATGGCATTTCTCCAATTGAGCAGCTCTGGCCTTCGGGTCACTGTGACCCTGGCCAGTCATTTAGTGGTATTTCTCTTCACTACCGCTGCTCTGGCCTTCGGGTCACTGTGACCCGTACGTTATTCCATGGCATTTCTCCACGGCCGAGGCTCTGGCCTTCGGGTCTCTTTGACCCATACGTTATTCCATGGTATTTCTCCCTGGCCTTCGGGTCTCTGTGACCCTGGCCAGTATTCCATGGTATTGCTCTCCACTACCGCAGCTCTGGCCTTCGGGTCACTGTGACCCACGCGTTATTCCGTGGAATTTCTCCACTACCGCAGCTCCGGCCTTCGTGTCTCTCTGACCCATACGTTATTCGCTGGTATTTCTCCACTTGAGCAGCTCTGGCCTTCGGGTCACTGTGACCCTGGCCAGTATTCCATGGTATTGCTCTCCACTACCGCAGCTCTGGCCATCGGGTCACTGTGACCCTGGCCAGTATTCAGTGGTATTTCTCCACTTGAGCAGCTCTGGCCTTCGGGTCACTGTGACCCTGGCCAGTATTCCATGGTATTGCTCTACACTACCGCAGCTCTGGCCTTCGGGTCACTGTGACCCTGGCCAGTATTCCATGGTATTGCTCTACACTACCGCAGCTCTGGCCTTCGGGTCACTGTGACCCACGCGTTATTCCGTGGTATTTCTCCACTACCGCAGCTCCGGCCTTCGGGTCTCTCTGACCCATACGTTATTCGCTGGTATTTCTCCACTTGAGCAGCTCGGGCCTTCGGGTCACTGTGACCCACGCGTTATTCCGTGGTATTTCTCCACTACCGCAGCTCCGGCCTTCGGGTCTCTCTGACCCATACGTTATTCGCTGGTATTTCTCCACTTGAGCAGCTCGGGCCTTCGGGTCACTGTGACCCACACGTTATTCCGTGGAATTTCTCCACTACCGCAGCTCCGGCCTTCGGGTCTCTCTGACCCATACGTTATTCGCTGGTATTTCTCCACTTGAGCAGCTCTGGCCTTTGGGTCACTGTGACCCTGGCCAGTATTCCATGGTATTGCTCTCCACTACCGCAGCGCTGGCCTTCGGGTCACTGTGACCCTGGCCAGTATTCCATGGTATTGCTCTCCACTACCGCAGCGCTGGCCTTCGGGTCTCTCTGACCCATGCGTTATTCGCTGGTATTTCTCCACTTGAGCAGCGCTGGCCTTCGGGTCACTGTGACCCTGGCCAGTATTCCATGGTATTGCTCTCCACTTCCGCAGCTCTGGCCTTCGGGTCTCTCTGACCCATGCGTTATTCGCTGGTATTTCTCCACTTGAGCAGCGCTGGCCTTCGGGTCTCTCTGACCCGTGCGTTATTCGCTGGTATTTCTCCACTACCGCAGCTCTGGCCTTCGGGTCACTGTGACCCTGGCCAGTATTCCATGGCATTTCTCCTCTACCGCAGTGCTGGCCTTCGGGTCACTGTGACCCTGGCCACTATTCCATGGCATTTCTCCACTGCCGCGGCTCTGGCCTTCGGGTCACTGTGACCCTGGCCAGTATTCAGTGATATTTCTCCACGGCTGCCGCGGCTCTGGCCTTCGGATTCTATGTGGCCACTATTCCATGGTATTTCTCCACTACCACTGCTCTGGCCTTCGGGTCACTGTGACCCTGGCCAGTATTCAATGGTATTTCTCTCCACTACCGCAGCTCTGGCCTTCGGGTCACTATGACCCTGGCCAGTATTCAATGGTATTTCTCCACTACCGCGGCTCTGGCCTTCGGGTCTATGTGACCCATTCCATGGTATTTCTCCACTACCACTGCTCTGGCCTTCGGGTCTATGTGACCCGTACATTATTCCGTGGTATTTCTCCACTACCGCAGCTCTGGCCTTCGGGTCACAGTGACCCATTCCATGGTATTTGTCTACTACCGCGGCTCTGGCCTTCGGGTGTCTGTGACCCATTCCATGGTATTCGGGGGACCCTGGCCTGGCTTGTAGTAGTAAAACAGACAGGGTGAGGCAAAGCGGAAAGAAACAAACCTCGTTCTCGTCCTACTAAACACTTTTATTACACACACACACACACACACACACACACACACACACACAAATGTATATACATATACATGTATATTGTACAGATTTTGTCTTCTTCGTCTTCTTCTTCTGGACCTTTGTACTCTTTGTACTCGGTTCAGCAGCCGGTTGCGACGCCGGCATGGCCCGCTGTGTGACTCTAAATTTGGAGCTGCATCGGGTTATCGCCCACGTGGCACGCAATGGCCCCCAAGTGGAAAATTTAGTAGTAGCAGAAGAAGAAGAAGAAGAAGAAGAAGAAGAAGAAGAAGAAAAAGAAGACGACCACAGTGACAGCGACAGCGACTCCGACTCCGACTCCGACTCCGACTCTGACTCCGAATGGTCATCCGGCGGGTGTGCGTCAGAAGAGGACCGAGACAAACACGATGACGGAGAAAGAGACCGCCACGACGCTGACGAGCACGACCACGACCACGACCACGACCACGACCACGACGCAGGAGAAGACGAGTACGACGACGCCGACGACCGAGGCGAACGAGGAGAAGAACGAGGGGAAGAACGAGGAGAAGAACGAGGAGAAGAACGAGGGGCAAACGCGGCACAGGCTGGTGGACGGCAAAGGGGAGATGAAAACAGAGAGGGCGAAGACGCCGACGCCGACGACGACGCCGACGACGACGAAGACGACGACGACGACGGCGAGCAGGACGACGAACGAGGAGAAGAACGAGGGGAAGAACGAGGAGAAGAACGAGGAGAAGAACGAGGGGCAAACGCGGCACAGGCTGGTGGACGGCAAAGGGGAGATGAAAACAGAGAGGGCGAAGACGCCGACGACGACGCCGACGACGACGAAGACGACGACGACGACGGCGAGCAGGACGACGAACGAGGAGAAGAACAAGGGGCAAACGTGGCACAGGCTGGTGGATGGCAAAGGGGAGATGAAGACAGAGAGGGCGACGGCGGCGACGACGACGGCGAGCAGGACGAGGAACGAGGAGAAGAACGAGGGGCAAACGCGCCACAGGAGGGTGGACGGCAAAGGGGAGATGACGACAACGAGGGCCACGACGACGAGGAGCAGGATGTGGAACAAGACGATGAGGACGAGGAGGAGGACGAGGAGGAGGAGGAGGAGGAGAGCGAAAGGTTTGCGTCGAGAGACGGCGAGATCGAATGGTCCTCCACGACGTATCATCCCCATCGCCCTGGACCTCGTCGCCGCCGTCGTGCCGAATATGAAGAGGACGAGGAACAACAACTGGACGACGACGGCAACGACCAAGACCAAGACCAAGACCAAGACCAAGACCAACGTGACCGAGACCAAGACGAACGGCAACAACAAGACCCGGCCAGACGCGCCACCGCTCCGCAGAGCCCAGGACCCACAGAGTACGCGGCAACACGCGTCCGCGATATACTCTCCGCTTTCGAGCTGTTTGTCACGCGGCACATACAAGAGATCGTGGTGACCGCCACGAACATCGAGGGCCTAAGGAAGTGCGGCAACGGCTGGAAACTGATGGACGCCACGGACCTGCGCGGCTACATCGGGCTGCTGCTCCTCGCCGGCGTGTACAGGTCCCGAAACGAGGCACTGGAGAGCCTGTGGCACGAGGAGAGCGGCAGGGCCATTTTCCGCGCCACGATGCCGCTCAAGCGCTTCCACGCGTTCTCGCGACTGCTGCGATTCGACGACCGCGAGACGAGAGCCGCCAGACGAGCCGCGGACAAACTGGCGGCCATACGAGACGTGTGGGACGCCTGGGTGCGGCGGCTGCCTCGCCTCTACAACCCGGGCCCCGACGTGACCGTGGACGAGCAGCTGGTTCCCTTTCGAGGTGGGTATTTGTCACCGCAACTGCTACTTTCATTATCGTCGTATCGCGACCGCAGTGGCACAATTGTCTCGTCTTTTTCTTGGTCTTTTTCCAGCTCGCCGTTTACAATGCTTTTGTGTGTGTGTGCGCATGCGGACGTTTCTAAACATTTTGTTCTTTTCTCGTGTGCTTGTATTCTCATCTACAATTTCTATCTCATTCTTCTTCTTCTTCTTCACCTTCCCTCCTTCCCCCCTTCTTTGTCTTCCTCCGAGTTCTTTTTCCGTGTCTTTCTCATTCTCACTCTTTGACGACACGTCCAACACCTCCAACGCCAACAACGACAACGACAACGCCAACAACGACGACGACGACGACAACGACAACGACAACGACAACAAGGTCGATGCTCCTTCCGCCAGTACATGCCCAGCAAGCCCGCCAGGTACGGACTCAAGTCCTGGGTGGCCTGCGACGCCGCGTCCAGCTACGCGTGGAACATGCAGATGTACACGGGCAAGTCGGCGAGCGGCGGGCCCGAGAGGAATCTGGGCGCGCGCGTGGTGCTGGACGTGACCAAGGGCCTGCGGGGTCCGCGCAACGTGACGTGCGACAACTTTTTCACCTCCTACGAGCTGGCCCGGCGGCTGCTCATCGAGAGGCGCCTCACCGTGGTGGGCACGATGCGCAAAAACAAGCCCGAGCTGCCGCGCGCCTTGCTCAACACCAAGGGCCGTGCGCTCTTCTCGTCCAGGTTCGCCTTCACGCCCACCGTCACTCTGGTGTCCTACGTGCCCAAGAGGCACAAGAACGTGCTGCTGCTGAGCACGCTGCACACGGGGAAGGCGCGCGTCCGCGCCACCAGGGACGCCAAGCCCGACATCATCCTGCACTACAACAGCACCAAGGGCGGCGTGGACAACCTGGACAAGCTCGTCGGCACGTACAGCTGCCGCAGGAAGACGACGCGCTGGCCCCTCGCCGTGTTCCACAACATCCTCGACGTGTCCGCCTACAACGCCTTTGTGCTCTGGCGAGAGCTCAGGCCCCAGTGGATGCGCGGCAAGCTCTACAGGAGGCGCGTGTTCCTGGAGCAGCTGGGCAGGGCGCTCGTGACTCCGCTCATCGAGAGACGCTCGCGTCTCCCTCGCACGGAAGCGTCCGCCGCACTCGTCAAGGCCTTGACGAGCAGGGCCGCGGCCGCTCGAGAGCACAGAGAGGGTGTTGACGACGACAACGACGACGACAACGACGACGACAACGACGACGATGTGGAACCGACCGCGCCCAGAGTGGCCAGCAAGAGGAAGAGGTGTCAGCTCTGTCCAAAGACAAAGGACCGCAAGACATACACGGCGTGCGGGGCCTGCAAGAGATACATCTGCGGGAGATGCACGCGGCTCAACTGCGCGGAATGTGTGCGCGGACTGTAGCCTCTTGGCTCGAACGCCGCCGGTTTGGGCTTGGGCTTTGCTCTGCACAACAACGAGCAGACAAACACAACAACGACAACGACAACGACGACGACGACACCCGTTGTCTCGCTCGTGCTTTTGACCGTGTCGACCTGGAATCGCCTACGGCCTGACACTGAACACCACGAGAGACGAGCGAAGTCAACGCACACACAGTGTGTGCTATTGAGATGTGAACAGGTGCAACAAAGTGACATGAACAACACTGTTGAAAATCTTTTGAATAAAAACCCTTTGGCATGTGTCTGCTGTGTGAGATGTGAGATTATTACACACACACACACACACACACACACACACACACACACACACACACACACACACACACACACACACACACACACGAAAGGGTCGAAGCACAACGCCAGGGTAGTAGGACAGTACATAAACTAAACAAGTCCCCGTGACATGAAGGACAACACAAGGGTTAAGTGGCCGTTCAGAGGAACAACTTGTACACATCCAGTCACAGCATACTTTCTCCTTGGCGCTTTCGAAGCACGCACACACGGTGCAGATGAACCCGGACAGCGTTGGGCAGTTTGAGAAGTGAGGCTCGCTCAAGTGCCACTCCGGGTTGTTTTTTAAGCATGTAGAACACACTCTGACATTACATTGACAACGGAGTTTAATCCCCGCCCTATTCTTGTCTTTGCTGCTTTTAACCAAGGTCACCATGCACACGAAACACTTTGCACTGGACGAGTTGAGACGTGTGTTCTTGGTAGCGGTCTCGATGTTTCTGTAAGTGACTGTTGCCACTCTCCTGTAAAGGTTCGTCGTTTTCCGCACCGCTCCCACCAGGGTTTCTTGCCGTTTCCTGTCGCAATCTCTCAGCAGGCCCTCAGGCACCACGCCAGTGAACGCTGGGTTGTCGTCAATGGATCCTGCCGTTTTGTGCTGCTCGCTGTTCAAGGCGCTAACTCTGGACCCGGTGCCTGTGATAGGGGACATGGTGTACATTCCCAGAGCGGAGGGTTTCAAGTTGAGTGATCTCAAGGAAGAGCTAGTGAATCCAGCTTGCCCAGCTCACAGATACAGCTTTGGACACGCGATGAGGACACTGCGTCAGCACGCATTTAAGAAAACTCGGTGCTTGTGTGAGTCGGTGTCTTGGTTGAAGCCGCGGAAGGAATGCTTGGAGGAACAGAACGTCACCCCTTTTGTACCTGATGCCACAGGGAATGCACGCACGTTGCGGGGTGGGGGGAGTCAAGGGGTGAACGCACGGTCCGGATCTAGCGGGACGCTTTGGGCGTACGAACTGGACACTGTGGTTATGGCACACAGTTGGCTGATGCGGAATCGAAGCCTCAAATACCCCAAGTGCTGTGGCGTCGTGCTTGTTTATCAACTCGAAAAGTCACCAAGTCTGCCCCCGGGCTTGTACGTCTACAGAACACGCCCACGTCACTTTGGCTGCACCGTGGAGAGACCCTTGACGGTTGTGGAACAGTTCAACTTTGATGGTCACCCAAAGCAGTTTAGCAGCAGAGGGGAAGAGCTACCCAGCGACATTACCATAGATATGTTCCCCGGCCGTGAGAATTTAAGTGCCCTGTACGTGATCAACCGGAATCTCGTCGTGTCCCCACGGCAGTACGGGAACAGAATGTACGGAGAGGCAAGAGCCTTGGATCTCATCACGCGATGCTCAACGCCACCCGAGATCGCGTGTGAGTATCACGAGGTGGCCGTGCGGACAGAGCGGATGTGTGTCATAGATCTACGGTGGAAGGGATTCGGCACTAAGACCGCTTGCATCAACGCAATCCCCAAACTGCGGGGACTGCAAGCTGTCGTGTGGTCAAACCACAGCAACAACGTTCAGGACATCGAGTGTAACGTTTTAGCGTGGCTCTTTAGCCAGGCAAACGAACTACCAAATGAGGTGCAGATGGTGGACCACAGAAACGAACTACACGGAATTAGGTACATACTCATGGACATGGATAAGTGTCACGTGGATCTACCCGAGCCTCCTAGTAGGAATGAATCGTTCTTCATGCACACGTACTTTATGGGTGATTTGAAGCTGGCCACTAGCACGATCGGCCGGGTGCCAGGAAATATGAGTAGGATGGGTTGTCATTGTCCGGACTCATCATTGTCCACGTTCTGGTATTCCTTACCCGGTCTGGGATGCTACCAGCCTACACCGTTTAGCTGCGGGGTCAGGCATGAGCGCTCCTCAGCTATCACCGAGGGGTTCAAGGCGTCCTTGGTAGAATGGACACTCGAGCAGGATGGAAGTAGTTGCATGGCAATTGCCGTGCAACATACTCTGTACTATCATGCCAGGGACATGAAATACCAGATGATGGTATGTCATACTGTCAGGGACACTGACACATCACTGCAAATATTCAGACTTTGACCGTACGACGAGGACTCGGCGCCACCCTTGACACTTCACATGACGTTTACAGGTCTGTGGTACAGGCATATGTTAACTGGGGACTCGTCAGACTTATGGTTGCAACATTACTTGTTTTGATCACTAAATGTACTTTTTATTGTCACATACACATAAATGTAGCGAAATTCATTCTCTGCATTTAATCAATGCCTTGATCAAGGGCATTGACTGGAGAACCTAGTACACTAGGTTACACTAATCACCATCTCACCTCTTTTCTTTTTATAGAGTGTTGTGCAATGGAGCCCCGGGATGAAGTGGCTATGTGGAGGACTGTCGCAGCAGCTGTCTACAATGGAGCCCTCGAAGGTTATGGTCGTGGTAGAAAGTTTGCCTGCACAGATGATATCATACGATACTTGTACACGTACCAGAACAAACAACTGGCCCCAGGCTCGGACACAGACTTCTACTACCACCCCGAGAAGCTAATGCATGGTCCCATGAGTCTCAATACGTTCTTCGATGACCACAGTAGGTCTTGCATACTGTGCTGGAATATAACGATGACAGCGACTGGTGGTAGTTTTAGGGCTGAGACCACTGCCCGGAGGACGACTCTGATCAGTGTCTGGGAGCGCTTGGAGCACTTGGCTGTTATGCACTCCCCGTACTTTGTGATGCTGTTTGTGGAACTCACGCAGAGCAAACGGTACGTGTTTCACAAGACTGCAGAGGCCAGAAGCCGTATTGCCAGCTACGTGTTTGGAAAACTCCAAACGAAAAGCATCGGATTTGACCGAGGAGACACTCCGGACAGATTCCTAAAGCTTTGGTGGAGAGTACAATCCAAACGAAGTTCCAGAACACTGACGGTGTCCATCCCTTGGTATCTCGAGTTGCAAACCGATGATGCTAATAACAAATGGAACATAAGGATTGACTCATTCGTTGGCAGAAAACCTGAACCGCTGTACACATTCCTGAAGACACAGTGCCTATGTCACGAAATAGGTCACACTGCCACACTCTCTGCCAATGTAGATGTGACAACAAAGATAACCACACTGCCCATGGGAGATGTGTGTACATTCTCGTTGAGGGTGATGCTCCCCAAGAGACACATCGAAGATGTTCTACATTCAGCTGTAAAGGCTTACAAAGACAGACAAGCCTCATGTGGGGCCTGGAGTCTCGCAGCCCAGAGGATGGATTGGGAACACATGGCCTGCAGCAAAATGCTGGCACCCAGGCTCGATTGTCTGGTATTTGAGGCCGCGAACGATGTGAATAAGGAGAAAGTTACAATGATGCATATGGTGACGACTCTGCATTGTCAGTGGCAGACCTTGGACTCTTGGATGGCAAGCGTGCGAGTCAAGTCACTGAATTGGGACCAGCTCGATTCTCACATCAACAAGGTCCTCCTCGGGATAATGGGCTCTCTGAGAGACACATGCCTGGCAAACAAGCGACCTCCCAGAAGCTTGTATGCGAAGCACAACCTCGCCACAGCGTTCTTTGTACACCGTGAGACTGGAGACGTGCTATCTCTATTACCATTCGTCTCATTGTCCAGGATGTACAGGTCTTGCGACGATGAGCAGAATGAAACACGTTTCCGCAAAGCGTGCGCTACTCTGGCAATGTGGATATTGTACCACCCAGACAAGGTGAATGACAATGTCTCCGACAAACAAAAGAAGCTCGAGCAATGGTGGAAATGTGACAAACCTTACCCGGGAGCTGGCTCAGCGGAGAGTCTAAACCTGCGAGACAGGCTCTTGCTGGACACTTGGACGTTTTGCAGGACCGGGCTGGTTGGCGACGAGGAATGGGCCACACTGAGACCAGACACAGCCGGACGTAGGGACATGAGCGAGGTCGACGTGCCTGACGTGTGGTTGGGTGAGGATTCGAGACCACACAAAGCTCTCCAGGGTAAGCTTCTGGATCTGGGATTGAAGCAACCCCTAAGTGTCAGCGTCATAGAGTTGCTGAAGGAATGTGAAGCGTCCGTGTTTCGTGACAGTGAGGGATTCACTATGGCTAACCCTGAGATCCACCAGAGACTGGTGAGCGCTGTGACAGCCACCACACACCGCACTGTTTTAACGGCTGCAGAAAGCAACACAAGCTTGCCGGGTGGTAGAGGTGTACACAATGACAAACGCTACAAAGATAGACCAGTGCCTGATGTGGCAGTTGAGAAGCACCACATTACACCTGAGATTGCTGTCAGAAAGCACAAGCGACGTGGACAAGTCAATGAGGTCCTCAGGGGATCATCATCAGGTATCTCTACATTCTCAGAGAACCACCCTGAATCGGTCTCAGAGTGTCACCCTGAATCGCGCACCGGTACCAGTAGCCAGCTCTATTTGGGTAGTGATATTGAACCTAAGAGATATGCCACAAACCTAGACTTTACTGCGAATACCTATGCAAGTGGTGCATTTATGGCGAATGTTGACAGATCCGGGTCATTTCCAACACTGGGGAACTTGGAAGATATAGGTGTGTTCCTCGATAACACAGAGACTTCTCAAGGTGTAAACACTTCCAGGACGCAGACTGAAGAGTTGTGTTTTGCAAACACCCAAGACCGTGACGACTCCATGCACAGTGGATTAGAGTGGACTACTAATATGCTGTTTAACCTGTATGAGAACCACTTCAATGATCCTGAGTATCTCCAAAGATGTATAGTGGAATCAGTAAACGATGTGAACCATCACAGTGGACAGCGGCCACTGCGGTCCCCGCAGGCCCAGCTTCTGGTTCCTCAGCCAGTCAACCATGTTGTCGAAGTAACTGACCCAGACATGCTACAATTACATCCATCTGGCCATCAGCTATCAAGCCTCGATTGGGGACAGGGTGTAGCAGTGGCAGGGCCTGTGACGGGACCTGTGGCGACATTAGGACCTGTGGCGACATTAGGACCTGTGGCGACATTAGGACCTGTGCACGCAAATGGGGATGTGACTCTTGGGCCCTTGGAGACGCCTGAGACCTCACTGAGACGGAAACGCAATTGGAAAACGAGAGGTCTAACTAGAACAGAACTGAAGAAAAGTCACTATCAACCTTACAGCGCTATTGTGTACGAAATATGTGACGATATTGTCCAAAATAACGGTAGTACTATACTTCTTAATAGCCCTGAAGATCCCGGACCCGTAACCAATCCTTGTACGGGCTTGACCAGGCCACTACACAAGGCGTGGGAGATACCACACAACCTATGTATCGTGCTACCAACGTTAGACCGCAGCAAGTGTACATGGCCTCTCGGCATCGAAATCAAGGTCGGAGAAGACGAGCTAGGATCCCCTGAGAAGTTTGACCACAACCGAAAGGTACCCTACAGTACACTGAGCTACCAGTCCTCTAGAGAAATATACCGAACGGTGAATCTGGCCGAGCCTCCCTGTGACGGCTTCAAACATGTCGACTTGACAACCGACAAGGTACCGGTTTTGAAAAGGAGTGACACAATGAAGCTCCTTTTGGCCAGAAGTCACAAGCCAAAGTACCTGGGCTTGGTCTACACCATGCAAAATGTGCCTGGGTTGTTGGTGCAGAGGGTTATGTATAAGGATGTCAAGATTATAGAAGACGTCTTGGACATGCACACATCTCTCCAAGTGCACCCATTCATATCCAGGACGTTCGCTCTGCACCTTTCGGAGAACCCGTTCGAACGGTGTGGTGTAGGTACCTTTGTAGGCGAGGCTGTAGGAGACTGGAACTTGAGCTGCTTGCAAGAAAGGAAGTTCCCAGATCAGGAGACAGCCACGCTAGCCTACCACGTCTTACAGTGCCTCCTACGAGCACAGATCTTAGCGCTCAGGGTTCTGGGGTTCGCTATGAAGTGGCTACATCCGGCGCGGATTTGGAGATGGAATACTGGATTCAGAGTTGACTTCATCGGGTGCCTTGTTGACACAATACATATGTGGGACAGTGTTGATTCCCCACAGAGTGGGTCAGGTGCCATAGTCAGGACACTGAACCAGCTGGGTTTACTTAGTTGTTTGCCACGCCATGTGATGGGCCCTTTAATTGTGGCTCGGGCAACTGACACCGAGGAAGAAGCACTCCACAGTGTGTACAACCTGTGTCAATTCACAGAGCGAGAGACTTCGGTGCACAGTGACCTGGAGACCATACTAGGCTCTGACCGGTACAAACACATCACGCTGGACACCAGGAGCTTCATCCTCGAGCCCTACGGACCATTCAACATACAGTTTCACAACCAGTTCTTCCAGTGGAACAGAGCCATTGTAGTGGAGCCTGTCCTTGAGACGAAACATCCAGTCCTGGCTCAAGTAATAGCCACCAAACCTAAAGCGCAGAGAGCCAAGAGACTGCCAAACTCGGGCAGCTTCGGTTCTCAAAAACGAGCCTCTGGATCTGTGCCTAAGACTCCTGCAAGGGCTACTGTGAGTCTCGAGTAGTGCGTGAGTGCAGTAGCTGTCGATCGAGACCTTCACATTCACACTAACCATTCACACAGCTGGTCCAACTCTCTCTCGAGTAATGATTGTATCAGTGTCCCTTTTGGCTCTTGTGGGGATAGGAAGACAGTGTATTTCTACTATGGCCTTTTATTGCCTCTGTGAATCCCCTTTTGCTTTCTCTAGTGTTACACACCGTGCCTATAGACTTTTGCTTTTGTGAATGTCCCTTGTTGTGTTTATGCTCTTTCATGTTTGGAAATGCAGTGTCTTTTGTAGTATTTTGATTATGCCTGTGTTGTACGTTTAGCGGACATTAAAGACACTTCAAGTGTGTATCTCAGTTTGTTTTTATTTGCACACCAATCACATATGTACATTCTCACAATGTCACAGACGTGTACTCATCACTGGTTCGTAATGCCACTTTGTGAAAAGAAAATGACTACAATCTGGGTTGTAAATGGGAAATGAGTGTTCTGTGATCATCACTGGGAGCTTGCCATGAGCCTTGAGCATCAAGGACACTTCGTCCACGGACAACCACCGGTTGTACTGCATAAGATGATCAGTCAGACCTTCAGGGTCAACCTTTTCAACACTTAGGTACGACTTGATGCCCTCGTCGTGGCTATTAGACTCAATGTATTTGACAGTGGCGTTGACCAAGGTTTTGCGATCCACCCGGCGATCATCTAGACCCAATAGAGCAGCTACTGTGTGGAATCCGCAGTGGTTGTCGGACGGCACTTTCACAACATTCAGATTATTCAGTCTCGCGTAAGCGCGTAATGTACCCTTGTGATAGCAGTGTGCGTCTGTCATCTCCTGGGGTGCATGTACGGTACGTAGGTTGAGACCATGGGCCATTACGTGCCAGAGACCCCTATTGTAACAGAGGAAACCGGGAGCCCACGACGTGTAGTGGTTGTTGACGATATAATAATTGTATCCACTGACATTGAGCTCTAGGTTGACTCCAAATAAACCTCCTACAATCGCTGTTACAGGAATAAACTTGTCTTCGCTATCGCACGTTTTTTTGAACAGAACACGTATGTCATTGCAGACAGCAAGTATCGAATCATTGTAGTTGAAAGTCTTGACTGCTAAATGAACCATAACGGCCAGGGCTTCGGGTGTCAAAGGTTCCGTAGCAGTGGCAGCAGCTGTCTCGGTTGATGCTGATGTAGCTAAGGGGTTCCTCTTTGAATGCATAAAGAGGACCCAGAGTGCCTCTATGAGTGTACCATGAGAGCACGCACACGCTGTCACAGCTGCCGTACCCGGACTCTTTCCGTACACGGTAGACGCGATGTTGGCCATGCAAGGGTTTTTGATGCTCGGTGATATGTCCTGGTTCGTTTTTGATACCGGTTGCACATTTCTGTTAGTCAGGAATACGCAACTTTCGCGAAATCCTAACTTGTCTACGTCGACCACTAGCCCATTGCATATGAGCCGAGGCCCCTGGGGTCTGGCACGTTCACCATCGGCACCGGCGTCCTGCTCTGGTTCAATAGTCTCAATACGGCGTTCGTGTGTTCCAGATTCGCAGATTGGAGAAGGACAGCGCCGGATGTCCTGCCCCCCAGACTCTCTCTGTCCATCTAGACATTCAAAGGTCTCAACCGATTCATCTCTGCCTGCCATGTGTAACATGCTATCGAATTTGTAACCGTTCTCGTCCTCGCTAACGCGAAGCGTGTCGCACCACGGGTCGAACTCGTTGCCGGGTCCACGCAGGGCCTGTGCGATTGGTCTGGCTTGAGACCTCGTCAACGTGCCCTGGATGCTGCTATGTAGCCCGTGCGCGATATTGCCAAGGTATGTGAAGCGTGGTTCGCCTTGTTCGGGGTAGACGTTCCCATGCTCTTTTGCAAACCAAATGTCTCGGCTCTCTATCGCACTCTTCACGCTGGCTGGGGTCTGGTTCAGTTTCTCTGTGTAAGGCAGCTGAGCCAGAAGCTCGGGCACGTACACCTCCGCGATGCGTAGCACGGTCCCTGTGTCAATCAAGTCGCCGAAGACTATCCGTAGAGCATGTACAATCTCGCCGTGGTCAAGGACTACGTGGGTATCAGATCCCTCGGGTGCACGATTAAGTTTCAGAGCAGCGCACAGGTGTTTGTCAGCATCCGAACCGGTTTGGGACAATCGTGTCTTCAATACGGGCTGAATGTGCAACGTTCCCACGTACACCAGTATGTACCACGCTGCAAAGTACAACAGGCCTGCTGAGGTGACTGTGTGGCGTGCGCCGTACCGATAATCACCCTCGCTGTCCTCGACCCCAACCACGCGTAGGCCACAAGCTGCGAACGTCAAAGCTATTGTGGAGCTCACGAGTCGGTCAGGAACGCTGTCACCCTGTACCGCGAAGCACGGTAGAACACCTTTGCTCAATACGTCGATCATCAGACGCCTCTCAGATTCGCTTATGAGAGTGACTTGGGCTAAGGTGTTCAAGGGACCCAGGAGGTGCTTTGTGTAATGCGCGTAGTTGACTCTGACAAGCCCTCCGGTGCCCATTGGTGTGAAACGTTCCAAGACTTGGCGCGTCACACCTCTCCACGCTCTCGCCAGCAGCTCAAGTGTGTACTCGGAACTGGATGACACAGGGAGAGCCAGGGCTTTGAACAGCTGGTAACATGTCCTGGTGGAGTTGACAAACACGGGCCATATTCTACCCGAGAACTCACGCGCGTTAGGAGCCTTCAGCGTGAGATCGTCCAGAGCCGAAGCAGCAACCCTGGGGAAGCACGACACAAGAGCTTGTGTTATCACGCGAACCTCTTGAGCCCTGGCCTCCATCGCGTCGGGGGCATTGGTCAGGACATCCACCGCGGTCGACATGTTGGAGTCATTCAACTCGCTTGTAGTCGGGTACGCGGCAGTCCCGCGCGTAGGAGAGAATCCCTGGTTTTGCGTGATGGCATTCACCAACTCGGCTTCGGGAGTGAGATCTGCGTTATGCTCGAGCTTTGCGCTGCGTGCGGGCTTAGATGACACGAATGGAATGTGATCGTTGGCAAACATGACAACGAGAGCCTCCAGGTCAAACGAGGCTCCCGTGGCCTGGCACTCCTGGAAATTTATTGAGTGTGCCATGATTGACTGAGTCCAGGCTGCTAACAACTCGCGCACGTCAGACCGTGGAGGCTTGTGGATTTGACACAGGAGCCAGCACAGTTGAATCACAGCTTCGTTTCGCACCAGCCAATCGCGCTGGCGAGAAGCCTCGACTGCAGCACACTCCATGAGAAACACGCAGGATGTCAGGAGTCTACGCTTACAGTCTGGACAAGGAAGCTTTACAATGCGAGCCTCAGCGCAGCGCACTGACCGCACGGCGGACCAAGGGGTGTAACCGCACCATTTCATCTTGTTCATTATTGCCGTTACGAGTGTGCCACCGTGTACAGTGCGTTTGGCTTGGTTTTGGCACGTGCCGTGCCGAGCAAACACCAGGGAACCGCTCCTGTTCTTGGCCACAGACTCCCAGTCGTAAAACTCCTGAGCCCAGCCAAGTTTCAGCTCGTTGTTTGTGCCACTGAGTTCCTTGCGGTCATCGATCCAGTCTGAACGAAGTGCTTCACGGAGAATCGGGGCGAGCATCGCGTCGCAGGCAAAGGGTCCGAATAACTCTATGCATTGGTTCATGTTTTCTTTCTCCGAGAGCCACTTGTGTGTCAGATACAATAGCCCATCGTCGTTTTTTTGTTCGAGGACTATTCTGTTTAGCTCTGGTAGTTGTATACACATCAGACCCGCATGTCTCAACCTCGACACCGATCTCAAACACTGGGCCCTGTCGCTGAGCCATGTGCCGTTGGGTGACACGTCCTGCGTATAGATTGCACCTTGTAGGGCTACAAGGCGTCCATCCTTTACGTAGAGTATAGGCTCGGATTCCGGGAACACGGTTAGCTCTGGCTGCTCTTGGAGAATGTCTACGTAAGGTACCATGCGCCCCGAGTTCCACTCTCCTTGAAACGAGACCGTGGGTATAGGTTCGGTGCATCGTATTGGCTTGTCCTGAACCTGGTAGTCGACACAGACTAGACAAACAGTGTCAACATTGTTCTCACTCCTGTCCTCTTCTGCGTCGTTGCTTTTGTACACCAGGTGATCACAATCTGAATCCATGCTGCATCAAACAATCGGCGATACAAGAGATTAGTACATGCACTCTCCATCGGTCAACATCGAATGTCAGCCAAGTGCGGTCACTGTAGCGCATTCATTTCCGTGTGCTGGCACCGAGCTACGGAGTCTCTGAGCTTAGATCGAGTCTGAGCCACCTGCAGCTCCAGAGAGCCCTGGTTCCTGGTCAACTTCCTCACTTGCGAGACGAGCATAGACCTTTCGTGCAGCAGAGTCTTCACGGAGATCTCTCCCACTTCTGTCAGGGCTTCGAGTACCGCAAGATCGCTGCGAATATCAAAGTACAGGTCGGTCATGTGAGAATCCCAACTCCACTTGTGCGAACTTCTGTCCAGGCAGCCGCGCATGTCCTCTAACTCAGCGTGGATGACACCTTTGCGTTTTTCAAAATCCTTAGGCGCCGACGAGAGGTTGAAGTCTAGGGTTTTCAGAGCACGGGCGCAAGCTTCTCCTACGAGCCCTTGGGGTGATGGTGCCCACTTTGGCTAACATGCGAGCTATGTAGGCTTTTGCCTCTGACCAAGGCTCCCCGTGGCTCACACCAGGCCTGTCCTGAGTTAGGTTCATGAACTCCATGACCGTGATGTCCGTCGACACCTTGGAACACATTTCTCTCCACACCTCTATGTAGCGAACGTACAGATTGGTGTAGCGCTCGAGTATCATCCTGAGCGCCTCACCATCGGTGTAGCACGTGTTTAGAGCTTCGTGGACCGAAACTATGGCATGGTCGAACTTAGCCTCTTCTTGGCCGGGCTCGGTTCTAAATGCCTTTTGCGTTTGTCTCTTTGTGGCCAGGCGAACCATCTCCTGCACAAGGTTGTTGCGCCCCAGCGCAGCCTGCACCATGTAGTGGAGATGACCGTCGCTCGACTCGACCCTAAGTTCAGGGTACCTCTCTAGGACTTTCTTGAAGCCCATCATGAGCTCGGAAACGGTCTTGGTGTAGCTGGTCAGGACCCGTCTGTAGTTCTCGGCCGCGTCCTTACAGTGAGCGTCGTAGGCCTCGCATCGCAAACATCTCTGCTTGAAGCTGGTTGGGGGGCCCAAATGCGCTTCCGCTGGTCTTCTTTCTCTGGCTAATAAGAAGTCCTCGGTGGTACGCTTGGTAATTCTCCATGACTGCTGGGCCTGATGAGACTCGAGAGTGTCAACGTCCTCTTCGTGGTGACGATCGCTCAGGTTTAAATTGGATATTGACATATACTCGTCACTGTCGCTGCCTTCGACGCGTGTGAGTCTAAGCGAGTTCCTAGGTAACTCCTCATCCCAGGAATCCTCGGAACTCATAGTGTTGTCGTCGTCGTCGTCGTCTTCATCGTCGTGATGCAGGTCTGTCTCGCTGTCACATATCTCGTCCATGGGTCCCAGTTCCATTGACTGCACATAGCTTTCTTGTTGGGGAGCCGAGACCCGAGCGCTCGCTTGATCCTTGACGTGTTGGTCGTATTTTGCGAAGATTTTGGATACCGCGCAGGTCAACACATCTCCTAATGAGCAGAGAGAGCCATCAAATGTGTTGCCTCCTCTCTTCCAGAGCGAAGTGGCGACCATGGCCTGGTATACGAGCTTTCCTGAAAGAGGAAAAGCGCTGACGGCAGTGGAACATGTGGAACATTTATTTATTTCTTTGTTTCACATTGCCAGGTGGGGCTGAATAAGCATCTGTGCATTAGCAATGTATGAAATGTAGAACATGTACGTGTAACAGTCCAACTGTAGCCATCATCTGCCTATAAGCAGTCCTCAGTTGCGAATGCGATACGGTTTTTGCCGCTGAAGCAACGGGGATTCCGGCGGTGAGAAACGTGAGCAAGGTGAGTAACGCTAGCACACGAGCCAGTGAGAGGCTGAAGAGGAAAGCCTTGACAAATGAAGAGAAGATTTTTGAGAATTTGCGTCTCCTAATGAGCAGAGAGCGCAATCAAACGCGTCGCCTCTTCTCTTCCAGAGCGAAGTGGCGAGCATGGCCTCAAATACGAGCTTTCGTGAGAGACACAGAGCTCTCGTCGCTACCAGATCAAATGTATGTAGCCCGATGCCTTGTTCGCATGAACACCCCGTGGCTGCACAAAGTTGCCAACATCCGCGGAGAAAACGGGGAGCCGGCTTACCATGTAGTCTCACAGAGCTTCAAGTGTAGGCGTCACGAGAGGGAGCCGGGACTGACGTGCGCCTGCCTCGGGGTGTACTGTCCTCAACACATATCCGTAGACAACCATCTGAAGGAGCTGATGAACATGGTCACGCCAAAGGGATTCGAGAACGAAGTCACGGGAAGCAGCAGCACGTCATCCACCGACACCAAGACCGACAACACCACTCCCTTCGAGTCCTCGGTCATAAACAAGTTCCTGTCGAACAACAGCGTCACCCTGGACCACATGAGACGGGCGTCCGTGGTCAGAGCCTACCTGTGTCTCGACCCGACATTCGGAGGAGGCTCTAGGTCCTGTGCCGGAGTGTGCTGTGCCGTGGAGCTGGCGGGTGGCAATCTAGTGGTGAGTCGGCTCGCACGTTCTCCCGGGGGCGAATCTAAGCCCGAGACCAGAAGATCGCTAAATACGTGTCCGTAATTTAAAGGTCTGTAGTTTTCGCTACGCTGCTGCGGTCCGTTGTTAACCACCGGCCTTAGGTCTAACAGGGTGCAGATGTATGCGCTTATACGAGCCTCGTCCTGTATCGTCAAGGTGGTCTCCGTGTCGGGCACGAAGCACGAGATCAGGTCCAGGGCCTGGGTCCAGATGCCGCATGTGCACTTGGAGTTTGAGAATTTCACCATCCACCCTGTTACCGCTAGCGAAATAATGGTGTGAATAGATCCTCTTGTCCGCACGCTCTCCTTGATGACGGCCATGTACTTTAGGGCTCCGCTGCGAATGGTCTCGGCCGACGCGAACGCCGCCAGCACCATATCACAGTACCCCTTCCAGTTGCAGCTCGAGATACACCTGTGCACGAACTGCTCTGGGACATGGTTTCCGATCGCGAGTGTTACGGCCCTGGACAAGTCGCTGGGAACGTGGAGCGAATCACACGTGTTTTTACCCAGGTCCTCGCTTGTTGTAAACGGCGACTAAAGTGTCGATCACGAGTATTCTAGCGGGTGAGAAGGACACGAGCTGACTGTACAGGTTTCTGAGCTGGCCGTGATCCATGTTAGAGTAGAAGAGTACGTTGCGATGGAACATAGTGAACACTATCATGAACTCGTACTGTGATATCAAGTACTCCCATGGTATTCCCATCACGTTTCAACTTGCTCTCGAGCCGCCAGACATGTGGGACGAACATGATGATGATGATGATGATGATGATGATGATGATGATGATGATACTTTGTGTTTGTAGTCAAATCCTCCTGGCCCTACAGTCTGTGTTATACCTTTCTCTCGTTGTCTGACACCTCCCTAATCCCCCTTCTGTGCCCTCACCACAGGTTATGGCCCTGGAGAACTGGAGATACGCGACTTGGATCATGTTACTCGTCTACAGCTCTCTGCTAAGCGCTCTGTCAGACTGCTGAAGCTTCTCATGCCCAGAGTCATGTGAAGAATCCCCGTGGTCATAGTATTTGAACAAAACACCTACGTCATGCCCTGGTTGATGTGAACTCTAATCGATCACTCGCTAGCACGCTCCGGTTCAAGGTGCTGTTCTACAGCAAGTGGTCACATATCAACAACAGTACATGCTAGGAAGCACGTGGAGCAAGCACCACCTCCGCTATGGTTCTCAGTAACTGTGTCGCGATCAATATAGAAACCTGTATTACTGTGACACCGTCATGTCCCTGGGCTTGGCATGTTATCCGAGGCCATAAAGAAAACTAACATACTCAATCGAGCATGGCCACCGCCAGGGTTCGGCTCAGTAGCAGATGGCTCCACTAAGGAGTGTCATGTACAGCGCTCGCAAAGGTGAGTCATTGCCACAGATATCACAGCGAGTGTTTGGAGACACGCGATGTGATAACATTGCCTGACCTAGGCTCGCCGCAAGACCACGCACAGCAAGGTAAAGTTCTCCTCGGGAATTGAGAGAAGAGCTGTCTACGGTCACTACACCGAGTCCGCTGAGGTACACGGTGACCACAGGGGCAAGAAATCTGTAAACGTAGAGTACACCAGAGACGACATGCTCTCGGCTTTCTGCTTCTGTGTCACACGAGAGCGAGATACCCAGCTAGACAGGTCTATCAGACTCGGCGGCGAGGTTATTGCAACTAGCATGCATGCATGTATGTATGTACTATGGTGTCGCTGTTTACTATGTTGCCGCTGTACCTGCAACTTGATCTGATATAAAGAAGTACACCATAGAGAGTCTCGGTTGTTGTTTTTATTGAGTAACTGTGTTACGACACACATCACGTAGCTAGTAACCTTCAGGTTTCATAAGCAATAGAACATGGCTCACGTAGCATAAGCACAGGCTGTGTCAAAGCCAAAAACACATTGAGTCACATACACAAACACAAGAAAGCACAACGTTTGACAAATTCAATCGTTTCACAGATCCTCTTCAAACACGACTCCTTTGGGCCGTTGATAGCAGTCGAAGAAGCGTACACCACTCGGTGTATACCAAAAGCCTGCACCGGATTCTTCGTGGAATTCTAGACCATTGCTGCGCCGATATGCAACCTCGTCTTTGTGACAATAACGAAGAGCGGCATCAGAATCTGAGTCTGAACAATAAGACTCTTCCGTGTCTCGGTCGGAAAAAGAGTCATCCGTGTCAGTCTCTCTGTCTGAAGAAAACACAGGGTCCTGGTCACCAGGTCCTTCGTACCCGGTGTCTGCGTCTTCATTGTACAACGCCTCGTTTTCGTCTGTAACGCTCAGGTCTCTCCGGTACCTGACCTCATTTTACCGAGTACCACGGAAATTGTACCTCCTTGGCACACGAGTAAGTAGAAGTTTTAGTGTTCCCCTGGTTGCAGTTCTGGTGTAAGGGCAACCTGACTGAGCGGGTCCATTCGGCTGCAACTTGTGGAATCTAGTGCGATGTGGTGTGACACCTGTGGCGTTGACTCTCACCAGACACCCGCGGCTGAATGGCGAGTCTGTAGCGAGCGTAAAGGAGCTAGCTCGTAGTTTGACGACAAGAGCCCGCGCTACAGTCAGAGATGGGCTACAGTCAATGTTGTAGTCGGTTCTAATTCCAGTCAGAGTTCGACTCCCCTTTATCTAACTCCAGAGCCTTTGGGCAAGACATCCACCATTGAGACAAGTAGAAACCTCCTCTCGGATGAATGTGCAAGCTCTGTGCACAGATGAATTAGCTCTTTGCCGGATATCACGGACTTCTTGCATCTGTGTCACACAAGACACGAGATACATAGCTGCTAAAGGTCTATCAGACTCTCGGCGGTGAGGTTTATTGCAACTAGCATGCACGCCTGTGTTGTGGTTTTGACTTGATCTGATGATAAGAAGTACACCATAGAGAGTCTTTGTTGTGTTTTTTTAAACTCATGTAATTTAAGCACAGGCTTTGTCAAACACACACACACACACACACACAAACTCATTATTTGGGCCATTGATTGCGGTTGGAGATCTTGATGTTGAAGTTGAGGTCACCGTCTGTATACCAACAGCCTTGAGGTCCACCTTCATTTTCTCGGTACTCTAGGCCATTGCTCCGGCAAAATGTAGCATATTCTTTGGTGAAATAACGAAGTGAGGGATCAGAATCTGAGTCTGACTGAGAAGACTCGTCCGTGTCTCTGTCTGGAGAACAGGGTCCTGGTCACCGGGACGTTCATACCCGGTGTCCGTGTCTCGATCGACAGAACGTGTACCTCGTTGGACACGGGTCTTCACCATGGGATCACCGTTTGCCACGACAACTGAACCTCGTGTGGCACATATTGAAGACCCTGTTACACCGTGTGCCACGACTATTGAACCTCTCACATATCGAAGACTTTGTGTTACCGTGTGCAATTACGATTGAACCTCCTTCGGCACATATCGAATCAGAATCAGAAAGGGCTTTATTGCCAAGTACGTTGCACATACGAGGAATTTGTCATGGTGTTGTTGGAGCATGTCACACATACAAATATAAGAAGGATAAAAAGATATAAACAATATAAGTATAAACATATACACACAGTACGTATTAATAACGATAAAACAAATTTAAATAAATAGTAAAATAAGTTAAACGGTAGTGAAAAGGGACGCTACAGCAGAGTAGGTACAGTGGCATGAGGAGCCAGAGTTGGGGTGTGGAGAGAGTCAGGATGGATTCCGAGCCTTGTTTAGAAGGCTAGTGGCGGAGGGGAAAAAACTGTTTATGTGGCGTGAGGTTTTGGTCCTAATGGACCTCATCCTCCTGCCAGAGGGGAGTGGCTCAAAGAGCTTGTGTCCGGGGTGGGAGGGGTCAGCCACAATCTTACCAGCACGCTTCAGAGTCCTGGTGGCGTATAGGTCCTGGAGCGGCGGCAGATTGCAGCCAATCACCTTCTCAGCTGACCGAATGACACGCTGCAGCCTGCCCTTTTCCTTGGCAGTGGCAGCAGCGTACCAGATGGTGATGGAGGATGTGAGGATGGACTCAATGATGGCTGTGTAAAAGTGCACCATCATTGTCTTTGGCAGGTTGAATTTCTTCAGCTGCCGCAGGAAGTACATCCTCTGTTGTGCTTTCTTGACGAGGGAGCTGATGTTCAGCTCCCACTTGAGGTCCTGGGAGATGGTAGTTCCCAGGAAGCGGAAAGACTCCACAGTGTCAATTGTGGAGCCACAGAGGGTGATGGGGGCAGGTGAGGCTGGGTTCTTCCTGAAGTCCACAACCATCTCCACTGTCTTTAGAGCGTTGAGCTCTAGATTGTTTTGCTTGCACCAGGTCACCAGGTGGTCAGCCTCCCACCTGTAGGCGGACTCGTCTCCATCAGAGATGAGTCCGATGAGGGAGGTGTCGTCCGCAAACTTCAGAAGCTTGACGGACTGGTGACTGGAGGTGCAGCTGTTGGTGTACAGGGAGAAGAGCAGAGGAGAAAGAACGCAGCCCTGGGGGGATCCGGTGCTGATGGTCTGTGAGTCGGAGACGTGTTTCCCCAGCTTCACATGCTGCTTCCTGTCAGACAGGAAGTCAGTGATCCACCTGCAGGTGGAGTCAGGCACACCAAGCTGGGAGAGTTTCTGCTGAAGCAGAGCCGGGATGATGGTATTGAAGGCAGAGCTGAAGTCCACAAACAGGATCCTGGCGTAGGTTCCTGCGGAGTCCAGGTGCCAGAGGATGTAGTGGAGGGCCAGGTTGACTGCATCGTCTTCAGACCTATTGGCTCTGTAGGCAAACTGCAGGGGGTCCAGGAGGGGGTCGGTGAGGTCTTTGAGGTGTGAAAGCACAAGGTGCTCAAAGGACTTCATAACCACAGAGGTCAGGGCGACGGGTCTGAAGTCATTAAGTCCTGTGGTCCTTGGCTTCTTAGGGACAGGGATTATGGTTGAGGTCTTGAAGCAGGCTGGCACGTGACATGTCTCCAGTGAGGTGTTAAAAATGTCTGTGAACACTGGAGACAGCTGGTCAGCGCAGTGCTTCAAGCTGGATGGGGAGACAGCATCCGGTCCAGCAGCTTTCCTGGGATTCTGTCTCCTGAACAGTCTGTTGACGTCCCTCTCGTGAATGGAGAGAGTCGTCACTGAGGTGGGAGGGGGGGTGGAGGTGGAGGGGACCTTTAAGGAGGGCATTGGTGGGGGGGCCCAGGACCCTGCTGAGGTGGGCGGGGTGGAGGTGATGCACAGTGGCTGCAGCTGTAGGGAGGTGTCGTGGGGGATGGTGTGAGGACTGTCCTTTTGTCTTTCAAATCGACAGTAGAACTCGTTCAGGTCGTTGGCTAGGTGTCGGTCATTGAAGGAGTGGGGGGTTTTAGGCTTGAAATTGGTGATCTGCCTAAGTCCTTTCCAGACAGTCGCAGAGTCATTAGCTGAGAACTGGCGTTGGAGCTTCTCAGAGTACCGATGTTTAGCCTCCTTCACTGCCTTGCTAAATTTGTACTTTGACTCTTTAAATCTGTCTTTGTTCCCACTCCTGAACGCCTCTTCCTTAGCCAGCCTTAACCTTCTGAGTTTGGCTGTGAACCAGGGTTTGTCATTGTTGTAACTCACCCTGGTGCTTGATGGAACACAGCAGTCCTCACAGAAGCTGATGTATGACGTCACAGCCTCTGTGTACTCATCCAGACTGTGGGTAGCAGTCCTGAACACATCCCAGTCAGTACAATCCAAACACGACTGGAGATCCTCCACAGCTACACTGGTCCACTTCCTTGATGTCCTCGCTACAGGTTTGCAGAGCTTTAGTTTCTGCCTGTAGGCGGGGATCAGGTGGACCATGACGTGGTCAGAGTGTCCCAGTGCGGCACGGGGGACGGCGTGATAAGCATCCCTGACTGTGGTGTAACAGTGATCCAGAATGTTCTCCTCTCTGGTCGGGCATTTAATATGTTGTCTATATTTAGGGAGTTCATGAGTGAGGTTCCCTTTATTAAAGTCACCAAGGACAATAACTAGGGAGTCCGGGTTGGTCCGCTCCACACACAGTATCTGGTCGGCAAGCATGCGCTGCGCGTCCTGCACGTTGGCCTGCGGTGAGATGTAAACACCGACCAGAATGAATGAATGGAACTCACGGGGTGAATAAAAAGGCTTACAGTTTATGGTGAAATACTCCAGGTCAGGAGAACAATACTGATGGATCACTGTCACGTCGTTGCACCAACCGCTGTTGATGTAGAAACAGATACCTCCACCTTTAGTTTTGCCGGAGAGAGCCGTGTCTCTGTCCGCTCTGAAAAGCTGGAAGCCTGCCAGCTGCAGCGCAGAGTCCGGTATTAATCCACAGAGCCACGTCTCCGTGAAGCACAAAGCAGCAGATGAAGAAAAGTCCCTGTTTCCACTCAACAGCAGTTGTAATTCATCCACTTTGTTGGGCAGAGAGCGCACGTTAGAGAGGAATATTCCAGGTAACGGTGTGCGTGATCCTCACTGGCGGAGACGCACCAGCGCACCGGCCCGTTTCCCTCTCCTCCGGCGTTTCTCTGCGTGAGCAAAGGTGAGCGCACCTTTGACCAGAATGTCCAAAATTTCCAGTGAAGGGAGAAGAAAAGTGGGAAATAAGTCTGATGGTGTTGTTGCCCTGAAGTTCACGAGCTCTTCACTTGTGCATGAGATACGGGTACCATCGCAAGAAACAAAGTTAAAACACAAAACAAAACAAAACAGAGCGCTCCAACACACCGTGTCGCCATTCTGCGGCGCCATCTTTAGGTCAAAAAATGAGTGGTGGTCAATAATGTGTCACGTCATCCACAAGCGAACGTCATCCACAAGCGACAGCAGTCGGCGGGGACGAGGCAGCCGGCAGCTGCCTTCAACCTCCTACCTAACAGTCGGCTCTATCGCCTAGTTTTTATTATACTAATAAAGTGTTTTTAAAACCAAAGATACATTTTTACGTGTAAGTAAGTATTAGCCTCACGCTAATTTATCAAGACTAGGCCTACCGGCTAAACTAACGCTAGCTTCATGGCAACCTCTACACCTGGCGAGTCCCCACTCCCCCTCAGGATTTCCTCGTTGTTCAATAATACAAACAAAGAAATTGCTGACCTCAGGGAAGATGTTCGTCGGCTTTCCGAGGACTTAAAAACCAAAGATGCTTTGTTAACCGCCTGCTTGGACGTGGCTCATAATCAGTCGCTCCGGATCTCATCTCTCTCGGCGGCCTTCCAGGATACCGCGCCATGGGACCCAGCTGCCTGCCCACGCCCATCGTCCTGCTCGACACCGGTTATCAAGCCACCCTGGACTGAGGTGGTTTGCGGCCGAAAGAGAGCCTCGGGTAGGGCTCCATCGCCTCCTGCCCTCAGCCTCTCCAACCGCTTCAATGCTTTGTCGGAGTCGGAGCCGGTGGTGGCCAGTGCGGCTCACCGGGCTCGCCCCGCTTCAAAGCAGACTGACCAGCCGTCGTCACGGAAGACGATTGCTACCGCGCGGCGAAAGCTTCTGAGGGATGCGGTAGTCAGACGGTCCGGTGGCCTACACTGCCTGGATCGGCCAAATGACAACGTTCCTCAAAAACAATCTCCACAACCGAACGGTAAGCATTCTTCCTCTTCTTTTCCCTGCCCATCTGAAACCGACACTGACTGTTTTGCTCCCGTCACCGGCTACCCACACCCCCCCACTCCTCGTCCGCTCTTCCCCCTAACCACAGTAATTATTGGGGACTCCATCACTAGAGACCTACGGTTTCATAATGCTGTCACACACTGTTTTCCCGGAGCCAAAGTTGCAGACATCCTGGCTAAAGTTATGGACCTGATACCCTCATTTCCGACCTCTATCAAACGCATCGTGGTCCATTGTGGACATAACGACATGTCCACTCGGATTCAGGAGTGTGAGCGCACAAGGCGAGACTTTACCACTCTCATTGAGGCTTTAAAAAGCACTGGGAAGTCGGTTTTTATTTCGGGCCCACTTCCATCTCTAGGTCGCGGATCAGGCCTCTTTAGCAGACTACTCTCCCTTAACACCTGGCTCCAGCTCACATGCAGTATTCACAGGATAGGTTTTATTGACAACTTCAATCTGTTTTGGGAACGTGGCTCCCTGTTCAGCAGGGATGGGATTCATCCCAATACACGCGGAAGCCAGATGCTACGTGGAAATTTGCACCACGCCCTGCATACCCAGACCTCTGATTGACTGTTTACATCCCGTAAACACTCCCACAAGCACACTGACCAGACACACTCTCCCAAAGTCAATAATCAGAGATACAGCGCTATACGCCCCTCTGTGCTCCCTTCAGAGCAATCACCCATTCATAATCCCATAACCACCGTGTCTGTCCCCCGACTGAGACCGTTTAAACCAAACGCTAACAAAAGAGGTGCTATACTAAACAACCTAATTGGAATTAAAACAACCACTGCAACGACAGAACAGAATAGGAAAATCAAATGTGGACTATTAAATATTAGATCTCTGTCATCGAAAGCATTATTGGTAAACGAATTGATATCAGATAACCACATTGATTTATTCTGCCTCACCGAAACCTGGCTGGGCCATGACGAATATGTTAGTTTAAACGAAGCCACTCCTCCCAGTCATAATAATACCCAAATTCCACGAGGCTCAGGCCGAGGAGGGGGAGTTGCAGCCATATTTGACTCGAGCCTGTTAATTAATCCTAAACCTAAACTAAATTATAACTCGTTTGAAAGCCTTGTTCTTAATCTTCAACACCCAACATGGAAAACAGTACAGCCAATTATATTCGTTGTTGTTTACCGAGCACCAGGTCCATATTCTGAGTTTTTATCTGAATTCTCAGAGTTTTTATCATGCGTAGTCCTTCAATCAGACAAAGTACTTATTGTAGGTGATTTTAATATCCATGTGGACATTGAGAGCAATAGCCTTAGTACTGCTTTCAATTCACTGCTAGATTCTATTGGTTTCAGTCAGAGGGTGCATAAGGCCACGCACTGTTTTAACCACACCCTCGACCTTGTGCTAGAATATGGCATCAAAATTGACGATTTAATAGTATTTCCGCAGAATCCTTTATTATCAGACCATTTTTTAATAACTTTCGAATTCCTACTACCAGACTATACGAAATTAAATAAAAGTTTCTACACTAGATGCTTATCTGACAGTGCTATAGCTAAATTTAAGGAAGCTATTCCAACAGCACTTAACTCAATGTCATGCCTTAATATAACAGAGGACTGTTATGTTAACTCTAGTCCCTCCCAACTTGATAACTTTGTAGACGCTGCTACGGCCTGCCTACGGACTACTTTAGACTCGGTTGCTCCTCTCAAAAAGAAGATGATGAAGGAAAGGAAACTAGCACCTTGGTATAACTCCCAAACTCGCAAATTAAAACAAATCTCACGAAAACTTGAAAGTAAATGGCGTTCCACCAAACTGGAAGAATCTCGTGTGGATTGGCAAGATAGTCTAAAAAATTATAGGAGGGCCCTCAGAAATGCCAGATCAGACTATTACTCAACACTAATAGAAGAAAATAAGAACAACCCAAGGTTTCTTTTCAGCACTGTAGCCAGGCTGACAGATAGTCACAGCTCTATTGAGCCATCTATTCCTATAGCTCTGAGCAGTGATGACTTCATGACCTTTTTTAATGATAAAATTATAACAATTAGAGAAAAAATTCATCACCTTCTGCCCACAGCTTCCAACGACTCACCATTGGGCGCAGGAGGGCTAGAGAGAACGATAAGACCTGATACTTATTTAGACGGCTTTTATCCTTTAGACCTCCAACAATTAATGTTAAGGGTCTCTTCAGCTAAGCCAACTACCTGTCTCTTAGACCCCATTCCAACGAAGCTACTTAAAGAAGCACTACCTGTGGTCAACACCACATTACTAGATACGATCAATATGTCCTTATTAACGGGTCACGTACCGCAGTCTTTTAAAGTAGCTGTGATAAAACCTATTCTGAAAAAACCCACCCTCGACCCTGAGGTCTTAGCCAACTATAGACCTATATCTAACCTCCCGTTTCTCTCCAAAATCCTTGAGAAGGTAGTCGCTAATCAATTGTGTGACTTTCTGCATAGAAATAGTCTATTTGAAGACTTTCAGTCAGGATTTAGAATGCATCATAGCACAGAGACGGCACTGGTGAAAATCACTAACGACCTTCTAACTGCTGCTGACAAAGGACTTGTCTCCGTACTTGTCTTATTAGATCTTAGTGCTGCATTCGACACTATTGACCATACCATCCTCTTACAGAGACTGGAACATTTAGTTGGCATTAAAGGAATCGCACTAAGCTGGTTTAAGTCCTATTTTTCTGAGCGATCCCAATTTGTTAATATTAACGATAAACCATCCAAATACGCTAAAGTTAGCCATGGCGTTCCTCAAGGCTCAGTGCTTGGACCAATTCTATTCTCTTTATATATGCTTCCTCTAGGCAATATTATTAGGAAACACTCAATTAACTTTCACTGTTACGCAGACGACACCCAATTATATCTGTCAATCAAGCCAGACGAAAGCGGTCAGTTAGCTAAACTTCAAGCGTGCATTAAAGATATAAAATCCTGGATGACCCACAATTTTCTGATGTTGAACTCAAACAAAACGGAAGTTATTGTGCTGGGACCCAAGCACCACCGAACTTCATTATCTAAATATATAGCTACCCTAGATGGTATTGCCCTGGCCTCCAGCACTACTGTCAGAAATCTAGGAGTCATTTTTGACCAGGATCTATCCTTTAACGCCCACTTAAAACAAACCTCAAGAACAGCCTTTTTCCATCTTCGTAACATTGCCAAAATCAGGAACATCCTGTCTCAAAACGATGCTGAAAAACTAGTCCATGCATTCGTAACTTCCCGGCTGGACTACTGTAATTCTTTACTATCAGGCTGCTCAAATAAGTCCCTCAAGACCCTCCAGCTGATCCAGAATGCTGCAGCACGTGTTCTGACAAGAACTAACAAAAGAGATCACATTTCTCCTGTATTAGCTTCTCTGCATTGGCTTCCTGTAAAATCCAGGATTGAATTTAAAATCCTTCTCCTGACCTACAAAGCACTAAATGGTCAAGCACCATCATACATAGAAGAGCTTTTAGTACCTTATTGTCCCACTAGAGCACTGCGCTCCCAGAACTCAGAGCTACTTGTGGTTCCTAGAGTCTCTAAAAGTAGAATCGGAGCCAGAGCCTTCAGCTACCAGGCTCCTCTCCTGTGGAACCAGCTCCCAACTTGGGTTCGGGGGGCTGACACCGTCGCCACATTTAAGAATAAACTGAAAACCATCATCTTTGATAAAGCTTATAGTTAGGGAGTGAGGAGTTGCAGCATAGTAGAGTAGAGTAGAGGGAGGCAGGAAGTACAAGCCCGTTCCGGCAGGGGAGAGTACGAGCCCGGTCCAGGGCCCCTCTCTTTAGCCTGCCTCTCTTAGTTATACTATTATAACTCTAGACTGCTGTGGGAAGCTCCTTCCAAGGACACAATGAGCCGCTCCCTCTTCTCTCTTTTCACTTGTCTCCTTTTGTGTGCATCTTAGTCCCAGAAATGCCTGTTACTAACCTAGCTCTGGGGAGTTTTCTCCCCGGAGTCCCTTTGCTTCTTTTCACCCAGAACATCGCCTTGGAATTGGGTGGCACCTACACCGGGGTCCTGGGTGCAGCTGACGCTATGGACTTACTACACCCTGCTACGCTCTGCGTTTCCCCGCAGTGTCCGACTGCGTCCTGCCGCGTCCAACCGCGTCCACCCAGGCTGCTGTGCCACACTACACCCCGTAACGCCCTGCTGTGCCCTACTATGACATGAACTACTATGACTACCATTGTGATCACTGCTTCACTATCTTTATTATGACTATTATTGCCACCATTCACCACTCCCCCAACTGGTGCCGTCAGACACCGCCTACCAAGAGTCTGGGTCTGTCCGAGGTTTCTTCCTAACAAAAAAAAGGGAGTTTTTCCTTGCCACTGTCGCAATAGCTACTGCTAATGCTTGCTCTTGAGGCAACCACTGTAATAGTTGGGGCTTCGTAAAGTACAGAGTTTGGTCTAGACCTACTCTATCTGTAAAGTGTCTCGAGATAACTCTTGTTATGATTTGATACTATAAATAAAATTGAATTGAATTGAATATAATAACCTTCAAATTCCGCTTCATGTCTTTCCTTTTAATCTTCTTACTTCGACTTCTTACTTTTACTATTTATTTATTTAGCCATAAAATATCGCAGCCGTTTTGAATTTGAAAAGAGACGACAAGAACATCTACAACAATATACCTGTTTAAATTGTAAATGTAAATGCATGTAAATTAGTCTGTGTTGCCATAGAAAAAAAGGAAAATAGTGGATTAAGAGAAGGAAAACAATGGCAAAATATGATTTTAAATATAATGCTAAATATGATACAAACTGTTATCATAATTTCTAACCACCAGATCACTGACACAACACACAATGTATCTTGATAATCTTTAATTACAAAACACTAAAACAGGAAAACAATAAATAAAACTAAAGGTCAAAAAGTAAAGGAATTAAGTACAGAATTATCAACAGTAACATGTCATAGAGGTTGCATAGAGATAATTAACATTATAAATAGGCCTACTGGTGGCTTGACACCAGTAATTTCCCACCTTTTCAAAGTAATGCCATGACTTTTGTTAACAAAGAAATCTACTACAGGTATATATTTACTGTGTAAAAATGACACATATTATTGTTTAGTGAAAGGGGTGTACCATGTGGAGGATGGTCTGGCAAAGTGAGACTAGGTGTACCATAATGCAAAGTAATGATGCACTAGGCACAAATACGTCAAACAAGCAAATTCAGACCAATTTGAGTGAAGAATTAGCTTTTTTTAACATATGAATAAAATATTAAAATATATTTGAGCTTAATTCAAGGCTTTAGCTCACCAACTCAGAGCCACTGGCTTCAAAAATAATGTAGCAGATTATGCATTAAAATAAACACAGTCAGTCTGTTGCTATACATTTCTATTTGTACACAAGGTCAGTGCTGTATCATTCTCTACTTGCATGATCAAAAACAACAGGCATTATAAGTCTCTTTACAAGTGTCATTTGGCTCAAGTGATGTCAGATGCTTAGAAATGACCTGATCAGTCCCATCTAAACACCAAACATGTATAGATGCAGCCATGCAAGGAGTCTGACTTTTCACATACATGTCCTGCATTGCTGCGGCGCTGTGGCACTAATGCCAAGTGGAGTCATTTGGAAAATGCTTTTAATACAAAAATAGAAAAAAATATGGTTAAAGGATACGCATTTCTAGACTAACTGTAAATACATAGTGCTTTTTTAAACTGGCACCATGTACAGGTACAGGTTTTTTTTTTGTTTTGTTTTTTACAATTTGTACAAAACAATGTTGACTTAGGCCTTAACAGCTACCAAATTAATGGTTGACTAGATGAATGATTGATTTTTTTTCTATTTAAAGCGAGCTCACAACCTTCATGATGTTTGAAAAGTGATTAAAGTATTGGGGGGGGGAGTCAGAGTAGGAAATACCGTTCATATATGACAGTGATCTACTTTACAGAGAAACATTCTTTATTTTACAGCTTTGGTCATGTTTTCTGCACTGTAATGAAAGCAATTGTGGAAGACAGAGGAGAAGTGGATGTTGGTGTAGATGACCGTGATGCAGAAGACGGTGACAGCTGTGGGGTTTGTGCCTAGAAGAGATGATTGGTAGGATTAAAATGTATGCTGTTTTATCATGTACAGGGCTAAAAAGTGTGTCTATAGCTACACAAAAAAGCAGTGTCTTGCTGAGAAAGCACGATTACCTATCAAAGTGTGGTGTTGATAGCTGGAGTTTTTATGGTCTTGGTGATTGCGGCGCCGTTGCTGCCCCCTGCTGTTAGCACCTGGAGCTGAAGCTGGTAAACACTGTCAGCCTGAAGACCATGAACTGACACCGACCGCTGAGACTGTGGATGGTGAAGCAGGGTACTGTAAGTTCACAGACACACATGTACACTATTCTTGCTTGGCAATAACAAAAATATAGAATGTCACTACATTCATCCTTTATTGTACAATAATGTGTCATTATGAAATTAATCTTTTATTTTTTAACCTTTTTATTCTTTGAATGTTGAATGTCTGACTCATCATCCGAACTGAAAAGGCACACGCACACGCACACGCACACGCACACGCACACATCCCTCTCATATTTCTAAGGCATTTTCCTCCTGCTGCTATAGCACAACACAAGGTAGACCTCTTTTCGTGTCTCACCGGTGCGATTGTCTGTGTCTGGGAGATAACTGTGTCTTCCTGCCCTTCTGTTGCAGTGGTAACCCCTGATTGCAGCGTCCAGGTGAATTGGAATCCCTCCACAGCTGGTGGGTGCAGGGCATGATGGGACATCCTCCAGCGGAGCGTCATAAGCAGGGTGCCATTGACTTGCTGAAAGTCTACAGTTAGTCGTTCTGGACGCAGTACCACCTTTCTGCCTGACAGGAGGCGCTCTGACACCAATAAAGGACACAAAACAGTTTCTCATTTATGACAGAAGAACACTTTAAAATTATTTTTTAGTAGGTTTAATTTGTATGCTAAAATGTCAATACCAATAATCAAAGTTTGTTCATAATAGCAATTATTTGGAGTGCATTTCAACTACCGTGTGCATATAAAAAAAGATTGTTTGGCTACTGAAACTACTGGAATTTTGTGATATATATATAGTGTTTCAATGAGTGCAAGTTTGTACTTGTGTTTGTACTATGTTTTGAGTTACCAAAAGAAGACAAGGAAACCACTTTCAAGAACTACTTTTTAAATATAGGCATTTAGGGGTTACAGGATTAATTAAATAAATGAAACTTTTATAAATAACTTTTATGCCGTGCGTGCATGCGTGTGTGTGTGTGTGTGTGTGTCTGTGTGTGTGTGTGTGTGTGTGTGTGAGTGTGTGTGTCTTTAGTTACTCTTACCCTCAGTGTTGCAAGGCAAAGCTTTGCCTCCTCTGACCCTGATGGAGGAGCAAGTCGGGGTTGTAACCCAGGCAACAGCCTCTGACCCCAGGTTAGTGTTGATTGCCACGGCGACCCGATACTTACAGGCGAACAGCAGGCCTGTGATGGTGTGATGGGTGCCCTGGAGAGAGAGAAAATTAAGTCGAATTAGGGATAAAAAGAGTGTTTAAACTGAACACAGCTGGTTGTTAAGACTGACATATTACAGGGTTCCTTAAAATATACACATTACCCCTATTTTTGTTTGGGAACCTGTCTCATATAAGCAGCTTGTTAGCTCCATGTTAAAATAAACACCACAGTTTGAAGCCGCACTTGGCAGCGTTACAGCTTGGCAGCTTCAAATGGTGAGAAATGGCATAACTTTTTAAAAAAGGCTGAACTTCAATGAACAGAAATCATGCTCTGTGACATCAGCAAATTTCACACAGCACTTTGATATTTATCAACCCACTGGGTCAGTGATCATTTTAGACAAGAGGTTAAAGGTGCACTATGAGTTCCTGCATGCACTCTAGTCACGCTCATTCCGCTCCCCGTTTCCAGGTTAGCACTCTACCAATCAGATGGGTCATTTGAGTCCGACTGCTGGCAGTGCCCGCCCCGTCCCACCAATTATACATGTTAAATCGGCCAAAATGAAGGCCGACGGCCCCTCGGATGGACGACGGCACGGAACACACCGAACAGACTTGAGTCACTGACCTCGCCAGACTGTCCAACAGCCAATTATCGGCTTGGTGTGTCTCGGGCTAAACACTGGGACAACAGTGGGTAAAGAGAGTTTAGATTCTCGGCCCGAGCCCGAGCCCGACCCGAGCCCGACCGGACCTCGGCTCAGTTACAAAATGCAGCACGTGTCATGCGCGGAGTCTCCTCCTCTCGCACGCATCACACCGGGAGCTTGAAGATGTAAAGAAAAAAAGAAAAACAGGAGAATTAACTTTGAGCAAGTGTGGAGGAAAGTCGGAGGTATGGAAGCAGTTTAAAGAAGTCGTGGTCAGTGACAACAATATGTTGTTCATCATTGTTTCTTTTTTTTAACGTTTCTTCATTCAGATCCACTTGGCGATCCGTTCCATTCTAAACAAGCAGCGCAGTTTACATGCTTCGTCCTTGTTGTATTATTCTAAACGTGTCGGGTATAAATCGGGCTCGGGCTCATAATTACAGTTAATGTGTCAGGCCGGGCCGGGCTCGGACGCAACGTGCTCGGGCTCGGGCAGGTTCGGGCTTGATTTTTTGGGCCGATCTAAGCTCTAGTAAAGATATAATGTTGGCAAGTCCAGTTTTCTCTTGATGAAGTGCTGTGGGCAGATATCAAGTGCACTAAATATACTCAATACCAGTTCATCTTTTGACATGCTCCTCTCTATTGCAGCTTTACTTCATGATTTGGGTTTAAAATAGCTGCAATAGAAGGTGTTTTAAATGCAGATTTAAAGTAGATTTTGTTTTTCCAATTTCAGAATCAGAATCAGAAAGGGCTTTATTGCCAAGTACGTTGCACATACGAGGAATTTGTCATGGTGTTGTTGGAGCATGTCACACATACAAATATAAGAAGGATAAAAAGATATAAACAATATAAGTATAAACATATACACACAGTACGTATAATAACGTATTTAATTTTACATTTACAGTTTTTCTGAATTGCAAAAACACAAAACCCCATTCTCTGAACCAAATGTTCAGCGGCCTAAACCCATTTGTCAAATCAATCACTCTTCTTGCAAAACTCTAAACACATTCTCACTCGCTAAAACATATTTCACACTGTGATGCACTATTGTTGTAAAATGGTTAACACAGGCAGCAAAAGTTAAACACAACTACAACACAGTTGTCATCGTTTACACACGACTCAAAATTGTACACGTTTCCAGGTGATCAAACCAATTGTAGAGAATATAAACCAGTTCAGAGTGCACAGGTGGAACAGTGGCATACTGATGTCTGATTTTGCGGTTTCTCAATATTTTTTAGTGTACTGTCATGTGCTTTTCATTTCATGTTCTTTGTTCTTTGGCCTTTTGCAGTTGGACTACTGTATTGTTCTACAAGTGCCTAATACTGTAAACAGACATTTACACAAGTTGTGATATACTTTTTGTTTTCATTGCAAAATGTGTTTACTGTATGAAATAAACTTTTTTTTCTGTAACATGCCCTGGACACTGGGTTCTTGAATATGTGAGGTAATGTCTAATGAATGCTCTGTAGTGTTTAGTTAATGACTGGCTGTGTTTATGATCTGAAAACATTGTTTGATTTTGCCAGTAGAGTCAGGTGTTTTGTGAATATAGTTTGAGAATTTGGTTTACAGTTTTGAGAAAATGTGTCATAGCAATCGAGAAAAACTGTAATAGTCATTGCTGAGATGGTTCTGCAAATCAGTTCATTTTCAGTCAAACCCCTTCCTGTCATTTTATATTTCAATAAAGCAATATCCGCCAGGGATTTGACAGAGTTATGGTAAAAGTGATGTTAGGCAGACACAGAGCGAGATGATGGCAGACAGACAAAACAATAGATGCAACATTACGTCATAACTAATTGGATAATCGCCGCCATGTTACTTGGGTACTATTTACAATCGCCAGCTACGAGCATCAGCAACTATATTGTCAGCTGTGCAGCACATATTGCTTTACCAAAAGGACCAAAGAGAACAGGGAGGCTGACATTACTTTCCACACGTCAGTATAGAGCAGATAAAAGATTTCTTATTTACATATAGGTCAACTAAAACTACTAAAAATGGTCAGTGAACTACCTAACTTAATGGTTAGCTACCAACGGACCAGCTGAGTTCCAAGTCAAAGTTATGGCTGCTAGTTCTCAAAAGCTTGTTTCAAGCTGTTTATATCTATGGCTCTCATCCTCTGTCTGTGTGTAACTTTGTCTCTCTGCCATCATCTCGCTCTATCTCTGCCTAACATCACTTTTACCATAACTCTGTCAAATTGACTCTGATACACACATACACACATAAAGACACAAGAACAATGCTCACATAAAACCAAGACATCTATACACAATTTCACAAACACAGAGACACATAAAACTCAGCCAGGGAAGTTATACTGTACCTGCACAGTTGTTGTTCTCTCTGTGCTTGTAACATTAGTACTGCAGGTATGTGGACGCCACCGCAAAATGTATGGACCAGGGTGTCTCTGCCTGCCTGTAAAGCAAAAGAGAGGCAGCAAGACAGACATTACAAGTGGGCATGTGTTTGTGTTTATCTTGTATACATTTGTCATAAATTAGACTGTTTGAAAACTAAGAAAAAATGTGTTGGTAAACTCTGGATTCTGATTGGTTGTAAGGTGTGGATTCATTTTTAGTAACCGGACAGTATAACTGGACACCTGTGATGCAGGTTTTTGACTACAGTTCTAAATGAATGTGCAATTATTAACATGTTGGTGAAGACTGCAACAATAAGCCTCAGCTAAAGAACTTGGAGCGAGGGTTATTTGTGTGTAATAGGATAAGTAGCTTCTCAGTAAGAAGCATGCAATTTAATTAGTGTTAATTGTGTTTGATATTTTTGTGAATCCGGACAACCAAACAGTCACAGAAAGGAAAGAGAGGACTTTTAAAATAATGTTAGCTTCAATGAATATATTTTGTGTGTTTCAAAATCAACTCACCATGGTGAGGCCACTTCCAGAACACCTTGACCTGCAGCTGGTCGTCATGGTAATGAGGGGCAGCAACCTCTAGGCGCAGGTTGCCAGGGGTGACCCCCCCAGGGTTAATGAGGGATTCAGGGTGAGGCAGAGAGGATGAGAGGGGGAGGTCAGAGGAAGAAGGGGAGGAGGAGGAGAGGGAAGGAGAGGAGGGAAGAGATGATGAGGATGAGGGAAGCTCATTGGAGAAGTCTTCACCTTTCGTGGAGGAGAGGAGAGGAGAAAAATAATAAAGGTTACAATTTAAAACATTGGCTGATTTGACAGTATGTCTTCTGCAATGAGGGCAGTAAAAGGTAAAAAAAAATATTTTGAGTTTCAAGTTTGTAAATAACGAGGCAAACCATGAAACAAACTTGAAACTTTAGATGCTGGAGTGATATTCATTGTGTTTTTATGCGTGTATTGAAGAAGCAGTTTCTTAACCACTCTACAGTAAGCATTATTTATATAGTAGCTGTTCTGCCTATAACTGGCAACATCACAAAAACACATAATATGAATGACTGGATGTATGAAACCTGTTATATAGCACATGGAATATATAAATGTATTATATTGTGCCTGGAATATCATAAACTGGTGACGAGGGTGCAGCTGGTAGCTAGCATCCCCGTTAATTCATTCACATAGAAACACTAATTGGCTTTATCTGGCCTTACTGACCCTCAGGGGGAAAACCAAGCCAATATGTGGACTGTGTCAAATATTAATGCTGCTAAATTATAAATGGCAATATGTTCCATATAAAATTGTTGGTATGTGGTTTGATAATTGAGCTGCAGCTGGCTATAATCCTCTGCTGGGCTGACCGACAGGTCGCCTATAAATACCTCTGTTGCCTGGACAACCATTAACATCACCACTTTCCTCTTTTTTAAACAGTGCAGCTGTAGGCACACAAAACATGCTGACAGTCAGTAAATTATGTAGCTCTGCACAAACTAACAACTTACTAGCTAAACTCATTGACTCAATAATCTACAGCTCTGTTAGCAAATGGGTACAGTGGACTGTATGTACAGTCCACTGTACCTGTCCACTGTCTAATAATGACATGACAAGTTAATGAAATGTTTAGATGTAATGTACTTGAGTGAGTCTCTATTTGGGGTAAGGTTGCTAGGGGGTCCTTAGGAGGCTTTATTGTTGAATCATAGCAACACAAAGAGTAAAGCTACAGTTTACACTACTTGGGCAAGAAGGCTTGGGCTACTGAGCAACACTTAGCTTTATTTATAGCCCCTTACGGTTTTGTTCCTCTAAGACAAAACTGTACAAAACCTACTGGAGATTGGAGCCTCCCTTAAAGTTATATATTTCTAAGTGACTTTACACCTGCAGCTGGACATATTTATTAGTCTATCTAAAGATGTGATGCTTATCCATACTGCTGAGAGAGGCAATGGTGAAAACACTGTATTCATGGTATATGAAGCTGCAGATTTCTTATGAAAAATAATTAGTTCTTAGTGGAGCAAACTGCAGTCACAACATGCACCATGTATATGAAACTCTGTACAACCACTGTAAAGCATATACATATTAATAGACAGAAAAATAATTACTACCCTAAACTCTTTAATGCATTTTACGTAATCACATTCTACTGAAATTATGACGAGAAAATTAGATATAATGGTAAACAGTGTTACTGTTGAATATAACAAGTATACCATGAGGAGGAAGATGCTTTGTTTGTTTACCTGTATGAGTTATTGTATTGAAGACAATTTGGGCTCTGGGACTTTTCAGCCGTTTCTGACCCCAGTAGGCCACCGTCTGGACAGACAGGAAGTAGGAAGTAGCAGGCAGCAGACCCTGCAGCCACAGCTCACACTGTGCCTATAACACATTAAAGAATGGGAATGTGGAAAGATAAGTTTTCTTAACGGTTAAGAACAGTGGTTCTTGGCTACTTCTTACTCTGTCTGCCCTAATTCACTTTCACTTGCTAGATGTGTCCTTAAATTCGAAAATCAACTCAGAATCCCCACTATAGCCAGTACAGTTACTGCCACCATCTTCACCGTCCTTACTGTCATCATAATCCTCACTTTGAGTGCTCTGTGTGTGTGTGTGTGTGTGTGTGTGTGTGTGTGTGTGTGTGTGTGTGCCGCTTTGACAGTGCAGACCTGTTCTGCATTAGCCCGCTGTTTGACTGACAGCTCATTAACAAGCTCTTAGTCAATGAGGTCTGTCTGTCTGCATGGATTTGAGCTAGTCACAACAAAGAGATGCTTGGATGATAACAAGTTTGTGTGTGTGTGTGTGTGTGTGTGTGTGTGTGTGTGTGTGTGTGTGTGTGTGTGTGTGTGTGTGTGTGTGTGTGGAGTTATGTAAGTGCACACACTTAAGACAGAATGAGACAAAAGCAAGTTAAAAGCAGTTTTAGTGACCTGCAGACAAAATGGGGTTGAAGTATTTCCATTACTCTCAAGATAGACAAAACATATGGCCTGTACAGCTGTGTGTGTGTGTGTGTGTGTGTGTGTGTGTGTGTGTGTGTGTGTGTGTGTGTGTGTGTGTGTGTGTGTGTGTGTGTGTGTGTGAAACAGAGAATGCAAGAGAAGCCTGGATTTCTATTTTGGTGCATAATGTCAGTGGACATTATATGTAAGAGGCTGATGTATATTTAAAAGCACTGATTCAGCAGAGGTCTTTTCGTGTTTGAATATTTCCTCCAACTTCCCCTTTTACTTCAGGTTTAATGCTAAATCGCCCCAGTCCTGCATGAATTCCTGACTGACAGGATACACGTTTTATATCCATCTAGGGAATGTATGATCATGTGCTGACGGAGAGCAATAAAATATCAATGCTTTCCGTAATATGAAAACTATTTTACACAGCGTAGAAATGTTATTCTGTTCCTGACCTACCTGTTGGGATGCTGCTGTCTGTGTGTGTGTCTAGATGCAGCTGCAAGTAGGAAACACTAGTTAGGGGGCCTCATTTAAATTCCAGGCCTCCCAGCCAAGCAGAACAGAGGACCAGACTAGAGATAAATGGCTCCACAATGCTCAGCCTGGGATCGCCATTACTACTTAGGATAGCCAGGTCCATATGAAGTGCTTGCATTACAACCCTCAAACTTTGATGTTTATGTTTTTATTTCTTCTCTTGAAGTGAGTGCTCACATTAGAGTTGAACATTTAAGTGGGTCTATATCTGAAGGATCCTGTGCAAAGAGTACTGTTTACTAATTTGAAGAGAAAATGCTCAGTCACTGCATAGACAATCATAACTGTTGCGTCAAAGCTGTAATAGCGGTGTTGTTTACTGTGATTATGGGTATTTTTGCGTTGCTGACTGGACATACTTGCATCGTGAACATATTACATCACCGTCACGCCTATAATCATAATAGTAAAATCCACCCTCTTGATTGTTATTGCTGCATTAAATATCATTTTTAAAAAACAGTAAGAAACAGGTTACCGAAGTTACTCTTTGAATTGAACAACAAGGAGACAGTAGTGATTAACTTTATTCCTCTGTAAAATAACTTCCCATCATTCTCCTGGTCTAATGCTTGTAATGATGATTTACATGTTGTGCTGGCAGCTACAGTAATAAATATTCATCTTAACATCAATCATATAAGTCTACCTTTGCACAGTACATTTCCAGATGCTTTGACTTGAGTTTAACATGTTATCTAAATGCACGAAAGCCACTTCTCTCTGTTGCCAGTCAATCTATCATGAGTAAGTAGTCATGTTATTTCACCGCTGTAAAGCCAGACCTGTGTGTTGTCATAGCACTCTAACAAAGTTATGTCCCATGAAGATAATGGTCCGTATGTCTGTCTGAGGACAATATTGCATTTTCAGATTCACAAGGAACATATGCACAATATGTCTGCAAAAGTAAAGGAAAGTGTGCCAAACAGGGATTTCAGTGTAAACACGTCAAAACCAGATCTAAAGTAATGTACATGTAAACCTTATTTTGGTATATATATTATGTAGAAAACCTTAAAAAGTTAAATCTACTTTAATGACATTAAGTGTCAAGTTTTAAGTATGCAAATTCAACAAAAAAATGCAGAATAGCAAGAGCATTTTTTTTCATCACCTAATTTTTTAGCAGTTCCACTATGCCTCCACCTAATTTTCATTTGTAGGATTTTTTACTGGTTTACAGGCTCAGCAGGACATTCTTTAATTTGAGGTAATAATTTCAATGTCTAACATTAAGAATGAATATGAAGAAATGTTGAATGTGAGTACCATCCATTCTTATGGTGTTGTTTCCTGTTTACTCGTGCTGAACTTTAAACATACACAACATACAGATTGCTATGATCATATTAAATGAGTTAAATAGTTTGCTGTAAAATCACTGCAGTGTACGTGTGCGTGTGTGCGTATGTGCGTGTGTGTGTGTGTGTGGTGCATGGATTTACAGAGCCAGTAAAATCTCTCAGGTGCAGCTATAGATGTGCATGTGCACTTTTCATTTATTCGTTTTAAGGACTTGTGTGCCATGTGTTCATACATGTGCATTTCTGATGGGCATAGACAGTTAAATCATTGTATTCTTTTATTCAGTGTAACTGAGTTTTAAAAAAAAAGTTCCCTTACCCCCTGAGTCACTCTGGTGTTGCTCTCCTTTTTACCTTGTTCTGGTGTGCGTGAGTGTGTAGGACGTGTGTGCATGTTATTGTGCACTGTATGTGTGTGTGCATGCAGTGTGTGCATGTGTTTGTGTGCTGTGTGTGTATGCCGAGACATCCAGGTGACTCTGTAGTTGTGGACTGGCAGGTCGCCCTCTCTGGGGGGCTCCCAGCTTATTAAGACCGCAACTGTGACCCCACTTCCTCCTGACCTGAGGGGAGAAAGCAACAAGTCAAACAACATCGCAGCATGTATGTAAACACATTTGTGGTAATAAAGTAAAAGTTTAGAGTTTAGATTAGAAGTAATTGTTTATGAACACGTTGCACTGGTGTGGTAGATAATTAGTTGCAATACTTGTTTGTCATCTTCTTTCAATGTTGGGTTTCATATATTTAATTTATTCTATGTATGTGCTGTCAGACATGTTATCATCACGTTACAATTTGAGACCTGACCTCTGTTTGATTGCAATATTGCTGCTGATCCAGGAAATGGTCTAAACTTTATATGACCTTGTTTACCATTAAAACACACAAATAGAAAAGGCGCTGCAATTTATGATTGGAATAAGGTCAAGGCTGAACTGTAATTTGCATGCAGCTACGCCATCAGACAGGCACTGACAATTGACTTAAACACATTTTATGACTTACAACTGCAGCCTGCAGTCCTGAAAGGATGCATAGCAACTAACCCAGCAAGGAAAATAGCAAAGACATTTATCTATCTAATAATATTTCATCTATTGAGATACCTTTCTGTAAGATGGGTCCCTGGTTGTGAACCCGTCCAGTCTAGAGTGTGGTTGCTCACTCTGACATTCATGGGAGGCTCTGGAGGTGAGGGGTCTGCAGAGAGAGAGATAGTCAGAGAAAATGCTGTCAAGAGAGAAATGGCAGAAATGATCATCAAAATAATAGGTGTAGGTACTTTTCTCAGCTGCTGCCTGTTAAGCTTATTGCTGTGAGCGTAATAATTGAAGGTGACTGAGATGAGTCTTTCAACATTGTATTAACTCAAAGCATCTTTCATGGGGATTTGACAGGTAGACAGAGGGCATTGTTTAGAGAGATTGAAGTCAATAAATCAAAACGAAACTGTTAAAGAGGATAGGACATCCCCTGTGAAAATGACACCCTTGACATGTTTGTCCCAACTGTTTCTAATGACAAATAGCATACCCTCATACTCTCATCTCTTCTCATCTACTGCTCCAGTGGCAAGAAAGCATTACATTTATATGGAGATTTAGTGAAGACTAATTGGGTTTAAGATCATGATTCCTACAAGGCAAAGACTGTTCAACCAGCTTGACTGTATTGTAATAACTCAATGTCTGGGGGGGGAAAGCTAATTTCCTCTTGGTCTCATTCAAGTCTACAAAGCCAATTAGATTTCCAGCATCAAAGGTGAGCGATACTGGAGAAGCCTGAAGCCTCCTCTTTCAGTAGCTACCTCAACACAGACCAAAGACGACCACCACTAGTCACTGTTTGCATCCAAGATTAAATACTGTGCTCTTTCAACACTGGCTCTGTATCTCATTAGAAACTGAAACCCCAATCCTGTATTTGATTAAAACTACAAAATATATCTGATTAGAACTACATCCCCCATGGCAGGCCTCCCACAGGCCCAGGCTGTGCTTGGCTGACCCAGATGCAGAGATCAAAGTTAGGGCAGCATATTCGGAGTGCAAGACCTGGCCTGTTTGTGTGCATGTGTTTTTTCTTTGGAATAAGAAGGGTATATCTCAGTGCCAGCAGTAATTGCCAGATCATATCCAAGACACACGTTTTCTTTCACAATCAGCCGATTTCAGTCCATTGTTTCATAAGATGAAGACATCAAGATGAGTTCTCTGAACCAGACATTCCCTAGTAATTACTGTTGGCAGGCACTGTGCAACCCTAATATCTGAATGAACAGGAAAGGGGATTTTCAAATTCAGAGTCTCTCTCTGGTTAGAATAAGGTCACAGTGGAGGAACTCCAACCATTCTGACATCTCCCAGCTTCCTGATTTGTGACCCCTGACCTCCAGCCCCTGACTAATCAGACTAATGAAATGGAAAAACAAGACTCTGACACCGATCAGATGTTATTTAGAAGTGTCTTTAACCTTTAACCCTGGCACTCACAAATACACACACACACACACACACACACACACACACACACACACACACACACCGTATCTTAGAGGAATAATTCAGTACTTTGGGATATAAACATACTTGCTTTCTTGCAGAGAGTTAGATGGGTAGATCAATACCACTCTCATTTCTGTCTGTTGTATATAAGGCTATAGCCAGCAGCCGCTTAGCTTAGCATAGCATAAAGCCTGGAAACAGGGGGAAACAGCACCTCTAAAGCTTAATCCATACAAAAGCAAGCAACCAGCAGAAAATTCTGGAAGTTACTGCTCCCAGCAAATAAATAACCCACATAATCCACCGTAAAAGCACAAATTATATTTTTTCACTGGCTGCTGGCTATCGCCTTAACCTGGAATTATTATTCTGCAGAGATACACGTAAACCTATTTGTGAACCTATGCTGGGAAGAGTGTTATGAGTAACCTTAGGTCACTGACATGCACACAGCCCAGAGAAGTATAATTCCAGGTTTATATGTAAAGGACAGACATTAGAATATGTTTGTCTAACTCTCTGCAAAAAAATATTTCTTTATTATTATTGTTATGTATGTATCAACGTTGATAGGCCACCAGGACAGCCAGAGAAGTTTCAGTATACCGTGGCACAGGTTGTATATTCTCTAAACATTATTACATGAGGAATTCTACTATTTGGTGTTTTGCTGAAGGCGGTGGAAAATGCTATCTCAGACACCTCTTTATAATCTCCCATAAGTGCTCAACTGATAAAGAACCTTTTTCCAAAGCTCAGTCCAACCTGAAGTCATTATTCACATACAAACATGCTCTAGCCAATCCTGGCAGGGGATTCATATCACGAGCCAATCCTGGCACGACATCAATATGACCTAAGTCTGCTAAACATTAGAGCTAGGACCTCCTACTGTATGTGTGTGTGTGTGTGTGTGTGTGTGTGTGTGTGTGTGTGTGTGTGTAAAACTGTCTTACTCTCACTCTTACCCTGTCACAAGGGTATTTGGCACTAAACCAACTGAATGAGCATGTGTACTGTATGTGTGAATAAGGGCATGTGCAGTTGTGTATTTTCTGTTTCCTGTCTGTGTTTTATGGACTGCCTGATAGTGTTCCTGCTGTGTGTACCTTATCCATCAACTCTGAGTGAAAGAGAGAGTAAGAACAGGAAAGAAGAGGACTGGAAATGTTCCAGAGTTTCTGACTTTTCCTCAGAGAGATGTAATATCTCTCATAAAATGACACAAATGGAACGGAAGAATATGTGTTTTGCTCAGTGTCTCACGACAGAATATCAAAATTCAACAGTGAGTTACGGAAACACACAGGAGGAATCATCACTCTCTGTGGGACTCTAGTAACAGCTCTCGAAAGAAAATGAAAGCATGTGTTTAAACTGTGTTTGTATTACCTTTACTGGAGATGTAGTGTTTGCTGGGTGTGGTGAAGCCTCTGCCGCCATGGCTGTTGATGGCTGCTACTCTGAACTGGTACCAGCGCTGAGGTCTCAAATCTGACAGAACCACATCTTCAGAAAGGGTCTGAAAATACAAACACATTACATATAACAGTTGCATGACAGAGAAAGACTTTTGTTCAAAACAGATACAATTATACATGATTCCCGACAGATTCAGAGTCATAACATCCCCTGAAAATCTTGTTTTTTCTGACCTCCAGTGGTTCAACTTTTCACCTTACTACAGCGATGTACAGGTGTACTCCAGGACACTGTGACATCCCGACCATCAGTGATGCTAGGTGGCGTCACAGGTGAAACAGGCTTGAAATGTTCAACCAGAGAAGGCAGCAAAACAATGTTTTTTCAGCCTGGTGTTCTATATTAAACTCTTACTCTTTAAAAACAAGTCTCACTATTGTCACGTCATAATTCAGCGTTGGCCCCCACGGTTGGGGTGGCTGGTGGCCTATCTGCATCACTGAGCTTAAAGCAGAAGTGAAACAGAGGGATGGGGTCAGTCTAAGGAGGTGACAGTGGAAACAGGCTGCATGAGGGGATGAGCGTTTTCTTGAGCTATTTGACGTTCCTCACTATCAAGTTATGTTATTGTAATGCCCGCGTCTTAATTGTTTAACAAATGAACTGTCAAGCGTGTGGCAACACCGTGGGAAGTTTCACCGGTTGACGAGGGAACGATACATTTATTGGCAAAACATTATTCCAGGTCCTGCAAGTTTTTAAAAATGATATCAGTGTTATTTTGAGTTTCTCAATTTGTAAATAGAAAGTTTGCTTCAATCCAAGCCCAATTTGGGCAAAAATATTCCGTCATCTTTCACAAATCCATACTATCTTCTTTTTCTAAAAAACATGACAGAGCCCTGTGTACTTTTAGACGTATAAGTTTCACAAGTTAATGAGGTGGAAAGTCCGATGAACACAGCCGGATTGGAATTCCATCTGATTATAGTAAAATGAAACGATTTGCCCAAATTATGGTTCAAATTGCTAAAGATTCACATGTTTTGTCTCCCTGACAGTGCAAATGTAATCAACTGCTTAAAATCTACTCATCCCCACACACACACACACACACACACACAGACACGAGCTGCCATCTATTTAAGTCTATAATGAGCGTTCAGTCATTCAGAGTCAGCCGGTGGAACGACTGTGGCTGCCTGTGGTTCCTTTTTAAGCTCTGCTTATTTACCTAACCTCACACAGGCACACACACATACGGACGTACAATGCACGCACGCGCGCGCGCACACACACACACACACACACACACACACACACACACACACACACACACACACACACACACACACTCACTCATTCGCACACACAGACATACGGTTTACCCTGGCAGAATGGGAGACTGGCTGGGGTGGAGAGGTTTAGACAGCAAGGCAGCAGACTGATGAGGTGGAAACAGAGTCTAACATCCATCTCCATAGCTGAGAAGTTTCATCATTCGAGGCAAATTGAGAGTTATGAGTTAAAGATATGTTACGAAGTTTGTGGTGCTGCTCCACTGTTAAAGGCGCAGGGAACCATTTTTATGGCTGCAATGACTCAAGACAGAATCAGCTATGGGCCATGTTGTTACAAGGTTGTTTTTTTCTAGCTAACAGCTACCCCTCATCAACATCTCCATAGCTAATATTCCCCAATGTGTGTGTGTGTGTGTGTGTGTGTGTGCGTGGGGGGGGGGGAAGGTATTAACAGAATCTGTATCTCTTTAAATGTGAAAAGATGATTAAAAAACTGAATATGAATTTCAATATCTTGAACCTTCTAATCGTAAAAAAATAAAGACCCAGGGTGAAAGGTGAGATGCTGCTGGTTACTGTAGTTACCATGGCAACAGTAGTCCATGGAGAGGCATGGTCTTCACTGGGATGAATCCCGACGTTCCAGCGGGACTGCAGCATGTAAACGACCGGCTCCACGCTGACATTGAACTTTGACACCCACACCACCTTCACATGGCCCTCTGAATTCTCCACGAAGCTCATCTCTCTGCGAGGCTTCAAAGGAACACCTGGAGCAAATAATTACTTAAAAGGTCAAAACAGGAACGTGATGTTATTTGAAAGTTATTTAAAAAAACATTAAAAAAAACATTTACGTAACATCAAATAACACAAAGTCATTGTGAGATTGATGGTCTACGGGTAGAAGGGTATTGTATGTTATACAATGCAGTATCTATTGTATGTGTATGTACAGATTGTAATTTGGGATATATAAATAAAAATGACTTGACTATCAACAAAGTGACACTAGGAACAAGCGTCACAGCGTCTGAGGCAGTTTGTACTCATGACTAGCTCCACACAGACTTGAGCTGGAGCTTTTAACCACGGCGGGGCCGTCTGGGACTTCAGATGCAGTCAAGCAGGCAGTATTTAAGGATGGTTATTACATTAAATTGCATTTCATTTATTTGGCAGACACTTCTAACCAAAGAAACTCACAATAAGTACATTTAAACGCCATAGGAACAAAAAACAACTAAAAGCATGTTCACTGAACAGCAGTGACAACAGTGACAGCAGCCTCTCATAATAAAACCCACAAGATGTTACACACAAGTCCCAACCTGCCTTTACCTTTATATAGATTGGATGGGGCTTGGCAAGTGTGTCCACAGCCATTAAAGCAGCATTTCCTGGGGGAGGGACAATGCTGGTCTGTTGAGCAGCCCTCCACGCAGGCTGCAGCGAATCCGGTGGCTCTCTGAGGCGGAGGGCAGTCCCCCTGACGAGACAACCTCAGAGAGGTCAGAAACTCCCTGCTCGTCACACACTCGGTCTGCTTCTGCGAGAAAGAACAGGGGGAAATTGTTATTATTACAGTTGACACACAACGGAAACAATGCGTAATGTATGAACACACATATGAAGGCAGAAAAACACACAGCAGAGGTGAAAGTGTATCCTGGTACATGGTATGGTAAACTCCTACTGACTCTTTGAAGCCAGCCCTTGAGATCTGGTCTAAAAGGGGATGTGTGTGTGTGTGTGTGTGTGTGTGTGTGTGTGTGTGTGTGTGTGTGTGTGTGTGTGTGTGTGTGTGTGTGCGCGCGCGCGTGCGTGTGCGTGCGTGTGTGTGTGCGCGCACATGGCAGAAGATCATCAAAATGTAAACACAAGCTTTAACTAATAGCTCTAAATTGCCTTGTGTTCCCAACCAGCCAGCCAGCCAGCCAGTAACATGCTTCAGCTATTGTGATGAAAAACTAATATGAAGACCACAGCGACTGGCTTTACAAATAATCATTCAGGGCCACACACACACACACACACACACACACACACACACACACAATATATACAATATATACACACATAACCACTGCACACTCCCAAATGTATACATTTAAAAGCTCACAAACATGTTATTCATAACACACATAAGCTTGCATAAACACACACATGAATGCTCATTCATGGCATACACAGTCAGAAAACAGCTTCATGGTGCCAACAAAAGCAAGTTTTGGGTGCAGGAGTGACACAGCCACCAAGGGTGTTGTGACACACACACACTATCACACACGTCTCTTTTTCTGTCTTACCTCACAAGACTTTGGAGAAAGGACCTTCCTGGTTTCCCACAGTTCTTTGCATGGCTGTAGGCACTACACATAAACAAACAAATATAAATAAACAAAATATGAGGCTTTAGGCACAATAAAGTAAGTACATTTGATCATCAACACCTTCTTAAAGCAATAGTTCAACATTTTTGGGAAAATAGTTATTTGCTTTCTGGTGGAGAGAGATGAGAGGATCGATATGAAGCTACAGCCTGCATCTGGTTAGCTTAGCTTAGGACAAACACTTCCAGCGCCCTTTCTAGGACCACAGAATCTTCGAACTCTACACATGTAAAGCTTCATGACTGCATCTTGCACAGTTGTGACGCTATCGCGGTAGCAAAAGACATACAGACAGCAAAGTCCTCAAAAACCACCTCTGTGGTAGTTCCCGCTAGAGTAGATGTCTCCAGGACCACATTTTGCAATGATTAAGACGCACAGACTTAAAAACAATGCCAGCGTTGCGGCTGGTTATTAGTTACCTTTAGAGATGCTGGTAGTCAGATTTTATTACTTTTGGACATTGTCAGGCTAGCTTTTTCCCCTTGCTTTCAGTCTCTGTGCTAAGCTAAGCTAACCTGTTACTGACTGCAGCCTTATATTAGATGCATACTTACGAGAGTGGCATTGATCTAACTCCATGCCAGAAAATGAAAATAAGTGTATTTCCGAAAATGTCTAACTGTTCCTTTAAATAGCTGAGGTTTGAAGAAATACAAGAAAGAAAATGTGTTGGAACAAGGATAAATGACAAAGTGTTAGAGGGTTTTAGCATTTGCAGAGGCCTTAGTGTTTAAGCAGGTATGGAACACAGAGAAAACACACACTCCTAATGCACACATGCACACACTCATCTGGTTTGCCACCTCAGTGAACTGGTGAATGATGGCTCTTACCAAATTAAAACCAGACAACATATAAAAACTGCGGTTTCACCCCGAACCTCCGTCCCCCCTCCTCTATCCCTCCCTCTGTCTGTCTCCCTCCCTCAGCTCCCCAGTGTGCCTGGCTTCAATCATTTCTCCAATTTATTCCATCGTACTGATTCCACGGGAACAAACAGAATCAACAAAAAGCCATAAAAACTTATTTTGCACAAATAAATGGGCTACTGTTAGATGAAAAAGTATTTTCTCAAACCCCAGCTGTTTTAGATTATTATTATTTATTTGCAGACTGGTGATTATGAACACTTTAAGGGTTATCATCATACGTGAGCACTGCATTAAAGACCATGTAAACTTTTCATTTATAAAATGAAAGACAAACACTTCATAGTTACTTGTCACTGGGATTCATACAGCATCAACAAACCAAACCCAGTGAAACCACATGTGCTGGTTTCATAGCATGTGGGACAAAAAAATGGAGTCTCGGCGTGAAGCATGATAGCGGTTTAATGTTGTACAGTCGGCTCATTTCATTCAAGTCATGGATGAAAAGGTTTGGGTTAGCTTAAAGTGATACTCCACCCCAAATTCTCCCTATTGAGTATTAAACACTCTTGCTCTGTAGATTTGAAATGTGGCAGTAAAAAGTTTGTTTCTCCACAGGGCTGTAGTCAGCTAGATTTATGTAAGTTACAGTCGATTCCAATAGTGACAAAATAAAAATCTATATGCACAACCATAGCAGGTGTTTAGGCATCATACACCTTGATGCACTCCATGCATGTTAGACTGCCCATCTCTGCCAGATCAACATGAATATTTTGGCACACTTAGTTTGGAACACCCTTACCATACAAATGGACAGCAATGTGTGCTACACTTTAGAAGTTTCAATCGACTTCACAATTTAATCCATTAAAACTGCCATAAATCCAGGACGACCTCAACCTTTGTTCCCCATGAAGAAGCAAAGACTTTAAGTTATTTTTCTTTTTCTCCTTTGTAAGTTAGTTATGTATTCCTCAAGGAAACTGGGAATGAGGAGACAATACAAGAGAGAGAGAGAGAGAGAGAGAGAGATAATACATGACACACCCATAGTATTGTAACCAGACCGTTAAGTGCAATGTATTTCTTCAAGGAGCTCTCGTGGGTCTCTGCACTCAACCACATGCTGCTCAGGTTGTCAGAATCTCCCCAAAAACAACTCTCACACACACACACACACCCTGCACTGCCTTTCTCTACCTCCTTACTTTCCCCTATTTCAACACCTCTCATCTCCTTCTTCCTCTGCTCTCCCTGACTTATCCTCCTCTAATCCAGGGTTTATTTGGGGTTTTTTTACCCAGCTTGCAGGGCATCCCTGTGAAATAAAGGTTTAAATAGCTGACTTTGTAATCACAATGTCACAGGTTTGAGTCCTTTTCCTGTCATTGTCTCTCCTCTACGGTATCTAACAAAGGCAAAAATGCCCCCAAACCTAGATAACTAAACATCCCATCCCACAATATATCCATACCATATATTTTAGATAATAATGAATACTAACTCTTGCAAACACCAATACCAAACATTGATATATTTGTGGTGGCCCGCAACACAATCAATGTTGACCGCCACATACTGCCGTATATGCTCTCTCTCTCTCTCTCTCTCTCTCTCACACACACACACACACACACACACACACACACACACACACACACACAAACAAAACAGACCCTACTCCTCCGTGCAGATTAATTAATGCCATTGATTATTCTACACACTCCCAATACAGTAATGTAGGTGGCGGTATGAGCTTTAAACTTGGTTTGCGATCCGTTAATTAACACACAGAAGAAGAAATTGCTTTTTCCGACATCAATCTTTTTCCCCACAGAGAAGACGGCTAGTCGATCCGGAGTTTAATGGTTAGTATTATGAAGTTATTACCAGTATTTATTCAGGGTTCCTTTTCTAACTTTGTTCGGTGTTTCACTATGGGAATTGCCTCGGCGTGACCAACTATGGAAGCTCCAATGACACCACGTCTGTCCGTGACAGACGGGTCGAACTGTGCTAGGGGCACGCCACCTCATATAATAACAGTCGACCAGCTCCTTACAAATCATTTTCGCTTTCTTCCCGTGAAGAAACTATACTAAGCTCCCTCAGCACTTCTAGGCTAGCATGGTTGGTTATCTGCTAAACAGTTTCCGACCCAGTCTGGATTTGCTGAGTAAGTACTTCGCAAGAAGTTTTTACCTTGTGGTTACACAGTTTGAAAGCAGTGTCCACGTCAAGGCAAACTGCTCTTCTGTCGGCTGTCGGTATTTGTTTATCGGTTGCTTAGCTGTGTAACTCTTTTACCCTCTGGCTAACGCGTTACGGCGAGCCTTCCTGGGTTTGGTTAGCATTTGTTTGTTAGCCGGACCGGGTACCTGGAGTGAGCTAACGTGTTACAACGGGCTACTCTTTTGGTACACTGTTAACGTTAGATCAGGCTAAACCCTGTGTGCTAATCTTGCCGACAGGCTAATGTGTCATGACGCGCCTGCTAAGGTTGTATATTTACGCCGTTTTTCTTTCTTTCCAGTCACCATGTCCTCGGCAGCGCCCTCCTGCCAAAGGGTCGGAACCGAAGGCTAGTGAGGCTGTATCCTGCCTGTCCTCCGCGTCAGTGGGGCAACCATCTCGGGCAGGGACCCTAACCCAATGTGCATAGCCTGCATGGGCGCTAAACACGCTGTTAGGGAGAACAGTGAATGGCACATGAAACCGGAGGTTAGCCCAGGCTCACATAAATGTCTTGGAGCTTATGGTGGTGTTTCTGGCTCTAAAACATTTTCTGCACTTTCTCCAAGGTTGTCATGTTTTAGTGAAAACAGATAATTCCACTGTGGTTGCGTACATCAACCGCCAGGGCGCCACTTGCTCACTGCCGTTGCACAAGTTAGTTCGCGCAGTGATTTTGTGGAGCAGCAGGGGACTGCTGTCTCTTTGAGCAACACACGTGCCAGGTGTTCTAAACATGGGTGCAGATCTCCTGTCACGGGGGAATCCTCTGTACTCAGAGTGGACTCTCCACCCACAGGTGGTAGAACAGATCTGGCAGAGATACGGTCAGGCAGCCGTAGATCTCTTCGCCTCGCAGGAAAACACACAGTGTCCAGTGTTCCTCTCTCTGTCAGGCGTAAATGCACCGCTGGGTGTGGATGCTCTAGCCCATCCATGGCCAAACGTGCTACTCTATGCATCCCCCCCCTCAGTCTGATCTCCCCCACCCTAGCAAGGTGAGAGGACAGGGCATTGGGTAGCAGAGATAATACAACTCCTGGCAGGAGAGCCATGGCCTCTCCCCATACGCAGAGACCTTCTCTCCCAAGCGGGCGGGGAGATCTACCACCCTCACCCAGACCGCATAGCATTCTGGGCTTGGCCCGTGAGAGGTGGAACCTTTCACCATTCAGAGTGCATCCACCCGCTCCCTTTACAGTGGAAAGTGGCGGGTTTTTGAGGAGTGGTACGAACATAGGGATACTGAGTCTGGGTTCAGAAAAGCGGATCAGCTGTTCGTGTCCTGGGCTACTCCCCATAAGGGCAAGCCATTATCCCGCCAGAGGCTGTCCCACTGGATTGTGGAGGCCATATCATTAGCCTATGAGTGTAAAGGTTTGCAGGCCCCCCAGGGCCTGAGGGCTCATTCCATAAGGGGCATGGTCACTTCATGGGCCCTTTTCAGGGGTGTGTCAATGAAGGAAATTTGTGCAGTGGCAAGCTGGGCTACGCCTCACACTTTTGTGAGATTTTACAGGCTGGATGTTTCCGGACCATCCTTGGCACAGGCTGTGCTGGAGGCTACGGCGCCGAGGTCAGTGTGACTCTTGGTTCAATATGATTTTGGCTTTGGGAGATTCATGTAATCTGGGAATGGTCTATATCTCCCATAGTGACACACCGAACAAAGGTTACTTTAGGTTACTTAACGTAACCCCGGTTCTTTAATAACAGAGTGAGCAGAGACTGCAAGGAGGGACTGATGATTTCATGATTTGTAAGGAGCTGGTCGACTGTGATTATATGAGGGGGCGTGGCCCTAGCACAGTTTGACCCACAGTTTGACACCACGTCTGTCACAGACAGACGTGGTGTCATTGGAGCTTCCATAGTTGGTCACGCTGAGGCGATTCTCATAGTGAAACACCTCACTCTGTTTTCAAAAAAACGGGGTTACGTTAAGTAACCTAAAGTTTTTAATGCATAGAGAAAGATTAGGCACCCCCCAAAGAGGTTTTAGCCAGCGTCAGAGGAATATCAGGAGCGCCAAAACGTCTGATTTTCAGCTACCAGCGTTTGCAGAGTCAGACTGTACCGGACTCTCCAGGTGACCATGCTGCTCTGGGGTGAAACCACTGCTGACGGACGCAGAACTCTCCACCCGCCTGAGCTCCAACTGCTGTCTATCTGTGCCGTCTATCAGTATTAAATTGAGACAGTTTCATAACCTGTAAAAATAAAAATGTCTCGTATGTCGCGGTAAATACATTTCCCCGTGTTTTGGTACAGTCAATTTTAACACCTGATGCGAGCCATATGGGAGTAACCTACACATGAAACTCAAAGTTTTGAGTGCTTTAGCAGCATTGTCCTGACTCCCTGAATATGCAGAGACGTCGTCTCGCTCCGCCTCTCTGCTGAGGCCCGTTCATGTAACAGCATCAGTTAAACTTTATTTCACACTATGATGGTGACATTTGCAACAATTTGCGGTTCACATGCATGCCGAACTGTCTGTCTGTTACTCTACATCACGGACAATTTATCTATCAATATTTCAAAATAGAAAACATTACACTTCATAATGGTTTGTATTCATAACACTATTGTATTATTGTACAAATTAGCTACAACAGTAATAGCAGTTACCTTAAGTCACTCCTACATTTTTCAACTGAGGAGCAAAACATGCTCCTTGGGAAAAAGATACGGTTGTGCCCTGTTCATACTAATCAAATGAGCCTGACTTTGTTGTTAAGTGTAGTCAGATGTGAAAGCCCCCTTTCCTTACTGCATTATACCATTACATTTAAAATGTTGAATTGTTACCTGCAGAATTGTGTATACAAATATTTGCAGTACAATTAATATAAGAAGTCTGCACCTCTTTCCACGTGTGCAAACCCCACCCCGGGTCAGTTACCACCACAAATAGAATCTAATTATGTGGGGAACACTAAATACCAAATATTGCTCTTCTTGTGCTTTATTTACAAAAGATATAGTCCCCCACTGCAACGTGACTATTCAACCTGAAACTGTACTTTTTTCACACCCTGCAGTCAGCATACCCCTGACAGTGCAGGTGTACACAGATGTTATCTATTTTGTTATTATTATTATGTTACTTTTACAGACTAGTTGTGGTTAAAGTTAAAGACAACTTTCAAACTTTATTGTCCCGACAATAAAGTTGTATTTTATTGTATTGTACAGTGGTGGAAAATAAATAAGTAAATCTCCAGTACATTTCATTTTACACTATAGTTATTACTTTTTCCTCACCACATTTCAGAGGGAAATGCTGTACTTTCTACTCCACATGTATGTATGTAGTAGTAGTAGTAGTAGTAGTAGTTAAAATTAGCTCTTCCTTGAACCTGCCTCCAACATTTAAATGCTGCACACATGTTAATGCAACAGCAATAACAATTCAATAATATATAATTTAACACTGACAGGGGCCATTCTGCATAAGAGTTACTTTAACGTGTGATACTTTATATATATTTTGCCAGTAATAGTCCTATACTATAATAATCTCTACTGTTACTAATGCTGAATGCAAAAGGTTTACATGCAACAGAGTATTTTACTTGTATTACTAAAGTAATGAATGTGGGTTATGTATTATTTTACTCTCAGTAGTGAGAGAAAGGCGAGACAGAGAGAGAGCGAAGGGAGAAAGGGAGGGTCGACGCAAATGGATTTAAGCTGAAAACACTCGAGGTATGTACGTGGTACACACCTTACACTCTCAAATATCACTTGGATATTGTAAATCACTGAAAAGTACATGCACCGTATTTGTGTAAGTGGAGCTGAGAGACGAACACTTTTGGCCTTGAAGGCGACATGATGAGTTATGTGTGTGTGAGAGAGAGCAGTAGACAAAGCAGAGGTCAGAGGTCAGGGGTGTTACTGTTTAACACACCAACACACTGTAACAACAGAGCCTAGATTAATGACTGTGTATGTGTCCGTATGTGTGCACAGTTTGCATAGTGAGCTCCTCAGATATCTGTATAATAATTAATCACACACACACACACACACACACACACACACACACACAGACAAACAGACACACACACACACACTCACACACACACACACACACACACCTAGTCTCTCGGCCCTGCTTTGGCCTCTCCTGCTGTTTTATGGCCTCACCTGCCACGATAGAGGGATGACAGCCACACTCAGAGAGAGGGAGGAGAGGAAATGGGAGAGGGAGGGGAGGAGAGATGTGGTTTCAGAGTGGATGGGGTGAGTGTCAGTTGAAAAGGAGAGAAGAGATGAAAGACAAATTGTGAAACAGGTCCAGAGGAAAGGGAAAGAAAGAGAGAGAGAGACAAAGACAGCCACAGACCAGATGTGCTCATTCTCCATACACCATGACCAGTTCACTGTGTGCAATGTGAAAAACCATTTATGTTCATTTATGTGTTCAGTTGTTCAGAGTCTTCTCATATTTTTTTCCCATAAAGTACATATGTGTAGTATTTAGGATTAGGTACCATTTAACTTCTTTCACTACTCCTTTAGTTTTAGTGTCAAAATCATCAACAGTGTCAACATCAAGACTTTTTTTTTTTTTTTTGCAATTATGTTTTCAATCCCTTAAATTGACAAATATAAACATGTTTTCGACAAAACCCTTTATCTCAAATGACACGCTCAAATGTTAATTGTTGTACAACTGGAAACTAAATATTAAAATTGTAGATACAGACACATTTCAGTCTGCACCAAGAAAGTATTATGGTACAATACCAAGCCCTCGTAGGATCTTTATACATCTTTCTATCAGTGTGAATGACAAGAAAAAGAGTTGTAAAATTGTAGCTCTGACGGGATGCCACAATCCCACGGTACTGGTATGACCAATTATCTCTTAAAGTTGAGACCAAATTTCAGATAAATCTTGTTGCTGAAAAAAAAGGTTATTTCTTCTTCTGCAAAATATTCTCTTATTCTTAAACACAAAAAATAACTTAAAAGTTATTTTTCCATCAGCTTTTCTTATCTTCCACCAGCAGCTATTTTGAGAACCTGAAAGCTCTGTTTGAAGTGAAAAATAGCATCCTCATCATGTTTTCTCCTGCAAAGCAATCCAGCAGATTTCCTGCGAAATCTGACGTGGTGGCCCACATTGTCACATGCTGTTCAGTGGTGGATGCAGTCCCAGTGATGTCACATACTGACTTCAGGTTAAAGGTGTAGTGAGAGAAGTAGAGGGCCACCCAAACAACAAACTGACAGGAGTGTAATTGTAAGGAAACAATAATAGTAACTTTAGGCTAGTAGTCTGCGACTACTGTCTGTGACTAATACTGATGAAATATCTAATTGCAACTTTTCTCAACCAATGTTGTGAGTGTTATTGAAATCACAGTCTGTTTAGTATCTATGTGAAATGTGGTTTTGAGAAAACGTGAAAGAAAAACTTACAATACGTGTTTCTAAATACTTAAGATTACGAAAAAAAAGTACATGCAGACGTTTAATAACTCGGTGTGAATATAAATCTAAATTTTGCTTTTTCATGTATGCCTTCCTCATTTCACATCATCAGGCTTAAGTTAGTCAATGATGATCAAACTATTGCGGCACAATTAATTCACAAGTGTTGATTTATTGATGTCACAGTGCTACATTCAGTAGTAACCACATTTATATGCTAAATAAGATTCTACAGAACATTACTGAGGGCAAGAACACACTTTTATATTTTGAATTTGCAAACACGCATACAAGTATACACACATGAATACACACACTTCAGGCTTTGTGGTACGTGAGTGAAAAGTAGCGGAACAAATTCCACAAATCCCTTTGAAAAGCATGTTATACTTTTGCCAGACCTTTGGAAAAACATGTACAACAACCAGAGCTAACTTAAATCAGCAGCTTGCGGGAGGAGAGGAAAGGCTAGAGAAATAGAGATTGGGAGGATAGTCAAAAAGACAAATGCTTCGAGATAGTTTGGTGGTTAACTTCCTCACCTTTCAAACCCACAATAACCTCAGACGAAATCCTGCCAGAGCTTTCTCTCTCTATGTTTCCCCTAATCATTTTCTCTCTGTGCTTTCTCTCTGTCTAAAATAAGATTGCTAGACTGACTGCTCTGTTTGGACGGAGAAAGGAAGGAAGTATGGACAATTAAGAAACTGACGTGTTGATGGCAGGTGGCGGTCAAAATACTCGACCTACAAGACATTTTGCTGCTTTGTTAACTTTCTAAAAGGCCAAAATATCAGGGTCAGATTTGAAAATCTCATGTATTCCTTTAAATGCCCTCCGAGCATAAGCTTGCATTTCTAACAATATTTTGACAGAATTTGCACTTAAAGTAAATGTTACATATCTCAACCAGACATCTTAATAAACTACTGGACAAGTCTGAACAGCAGAGGGAATGGAAATGACTGTGGGAAAAGGAGAAGAAAGACACAGAATTAAGATTGTTATGCAAGCTTATACAATCTAGCAAGCTGTTGTTTGCAGCTGTTGTACTGGGTTGAGTTGTACTTTAAAATCTAAGGAGGAGAGTGAGATGGGAGCATCGAGCTGGCAGACAGGGATGACTGCCTGACTGTTGAAACCCTGTCCAACATATTCCTCTTCAATTATTTCCTGCGGCCTCTTTCGATTATAACATTGTGAGTGCCGATTTCATTTTAATCCAACACTTGATTTGAATACGAAGCAATTGAGGCGAGATTCAGCACCTTCAAGTGTGTGGTAAAACAGTGGACAGCCCCCACTGGAACAAATTTCTGCCCTAAATAAAGCAGTTCAAATATGTTGGGATCTTGTTCATAAGTGAGGGTATGATGGAATGTGTGTGTTTAAAGGTGGATTGGTGCCCACACTATTAGTGTTAGGTGTTGCATCGGACTGTTGTGGTGAAGGTGGAACGAAGCCTGAAGACAAAGCTCTCAATTTACCCGCCGGTATATGTTCCAACCCTCACCTACATACATGAACTCTGAGTTCAGACAGAAAGAATGACATTGTGGATACAAGCAGCTGAAGGAAGTTTTCTTTACAGCTTGTCTGGCCTCATGGTGCGTTCAGTTTTGTACTCTGAAGTCGGAATTTCCGAGTTCCAAGTCGGAAATTTTAAGTGGAACGCCCCCTGAAGTCGGATTTCTGTCCTGAAAAGTCGGTGAACCCCACAGTACCCCGAGCAAAGCCAGCCTCAAAATCCAACATGGCTACTCCATGCATCAACAGTAGTGAAAGCTGTAGTAATAGTTTAATAGCACTTCTGTATTATTTGTGTGTCATTAAACCAGTCATACACACAGTACTGTCCAACTTCTATCTGTCGACATGTTGCTACGGTGTTTGAATGCTTAAAATACAGTGTAATGCGGTGTTCATCAACTGGTAATGCTAACAATGGTTAACCTGGCTAGCGCAAACATTCTGACTTGTTGTACTGGAACGCGATCATTCCCAGCTCCGGCTTTCGATTTCCAAGGTCAATCTACCTATGGATATACACCAAGCATGTGTGACTCGGAGGAAACCCTTAAAGAATCCAGGAAAGACGATGGAGGGACTACACACACATGCATAAGGCAGTCCTTCCAGAGTTTTTTTGTGATTGTTGAGGGCAAAAATCCTTGATTATGCGGCACGTTTTCTTAAAAAATGCAATGGAATATGCAGGATATTTATGCAATTTTATGGGATGAAATTGCGGGAACTTGCAAAAACTGTGGTTTCATCATGGCTTCATCGCGGGGTTTGCCGCTTTTCGATGATGTTCACGTTGCGTAATTACGTCACTTCATGACGTTCCCATGGCAACAGGGGAAAATGGCTGCTAAGATATATGTGACTTTTTTGCAAAGAAAATGCGGGGATTATAAAATCATGCAAGCCCCGCATATTTTGCACGGAAATCGGCAATTTATGCGGCGAAAATGCGGCGTATTTGAAAAAATGCGGCCCCCGCATAAATATGCGGACTTTGGCTGATTATGCATTGAATTATGCGATCGCATAATCGCGTTTTTCTGGAGGGACTGATAAGGCTAAAGCGTGATTTATGGTTCTGTGGAGGCTCTACACAGAGCTTTCGCCGTAGCCTACGTAAGTGGCCTACGTGTGTTGGTGTGTTGTGTGTGTTGGTGTGTCCATCGATCTCTTTAAGAAAATAGCAGGGCCGGCATGTGTGTGTGCCTGGGCGAGTGAGAGAGTGATAGTGATTAGCTTCAGAGCGAGTGCCGACACTAGAGGCATAGTGAGAGAAACGGGCCGGGATATATACAACTGTGTGGCAGCTTGTCCTATCGCCTCACGCTGCAGTAGCTGCTTCTGCTGTTCACTCGCTTTTTGATTCTTCTTTACCAGTAGTCTCTTCCGGCAATAGATGTTGTGCTCTGTGCGTGATCTTGCGGGATCTCGCGCGGTAGCAGCCGACAGGAGTATCCATCAGGCAAGTGTTATTTAAATATACTTCTGGTGTAGTTACAAACTTTCTAATGCCTCGTTTTATAAGTAAAAAAACTATTTGTACTACTGTAGAAGTTTGGTATCATTCCGGGCATTATTAGTGGGGTAATTTACGAGATACAAACATGGATCCATTAGCGCCTGCACTAAGATAACGCTAACTCGACCAACGTTATCACAAGGGAAAAAAGCTTATGGGGGGTTGTTTGGCTCGAGGTCAAGGTGCAAAGTAGACTCGTGAGACCGTCCTGATCTCGCGAGTTCCAGTTTTCCACTCGCAGATCAGTCTGGCATCTTGAGACAGAGAAAATTTGGAGCCGTTCGCCAAACGACCGACCAATCAGCGTTGGTTTTGAGGCGGGTTTAGGTGTGACGCAACGAGAAGCGACTGTTAAGTCTAAACAACATGGCAGCTTCCACGGATGAGATGAGCGTAGCTATCGCGCAAGTTTTATCCGAATTAGAAAGTATTCCTTCATTGAAAAAAGAGCAAAAAACGGCACTGGAGGCTTTTCTCGGAGGAAAAGATGTTTTTGCTCTTCTCCCGACTGGTTTCGGCAAGAGTTTGATATATCGTTGATCTGATTGGTTGATTTGGCCCATCTATCACCAACATAGGTGGTGATAGACAGATGGTTTATCCAATCAGCTAACCAGTATTTTCGCCCCTTCCCAAAAGTTCTCCAACGGAAAGTGGATGGATATGCCGAGCAAATGCGAAGCAATCCATCTGGCGGAGTCAGGTTATGTGCAAAGCCTCCTAGGGTGAAATTACTCCGAACCATCACTTTAATACTACAATTAGAGTTCTAACTCTAAATTTGAAATCTACCAAAGCTAAGCTAACACAGCGATAATACAGCCATAACTATTCCAACTGGTATGACAAGTTATGTGAACCTCTTAATAGCAAGTAATGAGGAATGAATAAGAGAGATTATGATAAGAGAAAGAGAAACAGTGACTTGATAGCTCTGTTCTTTGTTCTGTATCAGACCTGTTTGCTAGTGGACATTCTGCTGCCTCACACACCTGGTACACATTACTACGTCTACTTTGCATGTGTGTGTGAGAAAGAGAGAAAGAAAGAGATAAAAAAGGAGATGGACTGATGGACAGATGGAGGAGTTGAGTGAGGGCTGTAGTTCATTTTTAGTGAACTCCCATGTGTGTTTCCACGAATGAGAGTCTGATGATGTGACACAAACCATATGAGTTGGGGCAACATCTGCCTGGTGCGTGTTTGTGTCTTCAATAGAGAAATCCTGGGCCGTATGTAACAAAGGAACAGATAAAGCACAACATTCAATGAGACAATGCTTACCTTTACCTTTGTCTCTTTCTCTTATCCTAGCATATTAAGGGATTCACTAGATGTATACCTTTAGACCATTTTTATCCTTTTTTATTATAAATGTTTAACATTATTTATGTATAAATGACAATGTCATGCAATCAATGATTTGATATAGTGGGTCTATATATGGAAGACTAATAATACATGTCCTACGGATGCACTTTACAGTCCCCTATAAAGTTTGTTTTTGAACAAATGCTCCTGGTACTCTGAGAGTAAACATTATTTAAGAACATGCCATGAAATTGCTAAAGAAATTATTCAAATAGCTTGCTGTTTGTAATTGTTTTGTGCCATTTCCAGTGTGAAAAAAAAATGGATCATTGCAAGCTTTCAGCCTCCTAAGTGAAACATACATGGGAAATTAAATTAATCCTTTAGCTTCCCAGTGCACCACTTTGTGTGTGTGGGTGTGTGACTGTGAGCGATTAGACTGACTATGTGTTACACGTCTTAAACCTCAGTGAGAACAACCTCATTCAGCACTGCTCCAAGTCTGGGTAAGGAACCAAAAAGGAGTTAAAGGAAAAGTAAAACCAGTCCCCAAATTATTCTGTAAAAATCTCTGTCAAAAGTTATTCAGTATGTTACACTGCCAAAAGGCTTTATGAGATCTGCAGTGGAATGTAGGTTGAGACCAAGTCACATTTTGTTAAATTTGCTTTATTAATAACCCTAAAATTGGGTTTATAAAGATAAGTGGCTCAGTGGAGAAAACGTCTGAAAATCAATCTGTGCAGAGGAGTGTTTTCCTCCAACAGATAAACACTTCCTCCCCTCTGACTCTCTCCTTCTCTTTTTCTCTCTGCGTATGAGTATGAGTATTGCACCTTAAAAACAGTGTCCTTAGCACTGATGAACAAAAAACATGAAGTACTGAAAACTAGCATTTAATATCTGGTCAGATTTATTTATTCTTTACTCAGATTATAGTTAAATTTGAATAAAAATTTTGCCAGTCTCTGACTGTATTTTATACAAGCAAAGCTCTTTTCTGGCTACTTGTGATTAGGCAACAATTAATATTTGAGAGCTTTGGCTTCAGTTTATATTTCTTTTTTTAAAACATATTTTATTGAGATCAGAATCAAGTTTTGAAAATAGACATTTTGTACAGATTAGATTTTAAACAGAAAAAGACACAAAAGACAAAATGACAGAGCACAACAAATTATACATAAAAGGTAAAGAAAAAAAGAATAAATAAATAAAATAAGGCACACAACTCACCCACCCACCCCACCCTGGCTTAGTTGGAATCATATGCATACATACTTTACAAAATATAACAGAACTTAGTCAGGTATAATGTTTACAATGTTCACCATTCTACATTGCTAACATTTGCTAATTAGCACTCAACACAAAGTACAGCTGAGGCTGATGTGAATGTCATTAGTTTTGCAGGGATTTCGGCATAAAGAAAAGATTTGGACAGATTGATATTTTGGCCTGTTGATGGATGATGATGAAAGGTCGGCACACTAAAGTTATTAATTCATGTTCCGGAGTGGAACATGAATGTCTGTACAAAATGTGATAGCAATCCATTTAATGGTTGTTGAGATATTTCAGATGGGCCAAAGTGGTGGACCAACGAACTGACATCGCCATCCCCAGAGCCGATAGCGTAACTAAAATATTTTAAACAATAATCTGGTCTGTCTCTCTGCAGTTCATTTTAAGCTGTTGTCGGGATCTGTAGTTTACCTTTTTATATCAAAAAGTTACTAGAACGGGCGCCTGGGTAGCTCACCTGGTAGAGCAGGTGCCCATATATAGAGGTTTACTCCTTGATGCAACGGCCGCGGGTTTGACTCTGTCCTGCGGCCCTTTGCTGCATGTCATTCCCCCTCTCTCTCCCATTTTCATGTCTTCAGCTCTCCTATATAAATAAAGGCCTTAAATGCCCAAAAAATAATCTTAAATTTTTTTTTACTAGAACAAATGAAGAATTAATAGAATAGAGTAGAATGGAAACCTGGGAATATTATGTATGTATTATGTTTCTGTTATATTTATGTTAGCCTAATGAAACAAAAATAAAGTGGACTGTGCTTATTGTGTAATGCTCCCAAGGTGCATAATCAATAAAAACAAATAGCAAGCCTAAAATATCTCCCACATATCCTGTTAACAAATATACACACCTTGGGAGCATTAAACAGTGTTGGACTTCCTCTGCTTCATAATTCATTATTTTGATTAATCTTGGCAATTATGCCTGAGGACTGGGATAGATGCTTTTCTGTTCTAATTTATTTTTGTTGGCCTACCCTGGTGACTTTTACAAATTGGGCTGCGTCCACTTTCAACAGACTGTAAAACGGTAAGAATTAATAACTCTGCAATTCAAACAAGCTAGAAGAGACACTGTGCATGTCTGTGCAGTATCAGCCTGTCTAAAAGGAAAATTGTGGTTTACACAGAGTCAGCCCCCACTGGCCAGTTTCAGAGACTGTTATTGGACGTTGGTTGCCACACTGGTATTCACACATGTACAACAGCAAGACATAAAGCCAAGGTAATAAAGTTTAGATGTGGTATTAAACTAGAAAATATTTTCTGTTCTCATTCTCTGTGTGTTTGTTGAACTCTAAACATCAGGAATAGAAACAAAGGAAGGGAGAGAAGGAAGGATATAGATAAGATTGGGGAAGGTCAAAGGAGCTGTGCATGTTTGAGGTGGTGAGGGGGGTTAGGAATAGCCGAAGGTTGAGGTCTGATGTTTTGTTCGTTGCGGTATCCACTGCAACGGTCTGTTAGTGGGAGTTTTGGAGGGGGGCATGCCCTTGTCTGTTGTTGACATTAACCCCAGCTGACCTAAACATACACACACTACTGATCTACGCGCTGTACAGAAGAAGAAAAAGCTCTTGCTCTCACGCCTGTTTCTTGCTTTTACTATGTCCAACTGTGCATTTGTAGCAAAGCTTGGAAATGTTGCAAGAAGTAAAATACGACTCAGATGCACTTTCAGCTGTGATGAAGTTTGTAGGTGTGAACCTTGAACGGAGAGTTCAGAATCATCAATAAGAAACCAGACAGAATATTTCAAGAAGTCATTAATATTGAGTAAGTTAAGGTCAGGAAGTAAAAGGTCATGGTGGACAGATATTTTGCAAACAATTTTTGGGCTGTGGCTTACACAACATCATTAATGCATAAAATAGTTTCTGATCTCACATACTTTGTTTAGTGATCAAACCTTTTATTTTCCATCTGTTTTTTTTCAATACTGAAGATATTTTTTCTGTTTTCATCTTTTAGCCTGTCTGATTTAAAACATGATGAATTGCATCAAAATATGGAGACCCCGTTTATGTCTTATCCACAAACTGTCTGCGTGTTTGATTTGGGACCAGCGGTCTAAATCACCCACAGTAATGTCCAAAAAGCTGTAACAAGCAGGAACTGCTGCAGAGTGGACAGACTGGCAGCTAAAAACGGCATGGAAACTCCTCTTGAATCAAACAATGAATTAGCACACGCGCGCACACACACACACACACACACACACACACACACACACACACACACACACACACACACACACACACACACACACACACACACATACATACACACACACACACACACAGTAAAGCCTCCTGGCAGGCAGTGTTAAGTGAATAAACAGTGGATAATTTTTGCTCCAGGGTGGATGGATAATGGGGATATAGGGGAGGACGTTATTTTAACTAAAAACACCACCTTTGCTATTACAGGAGTCGTGTGGTGGGTGTAAAGATTCCATACACAAGGGAAGCAAGAGAAAGACTCTCGGTCTCTGCCTCTCGAAGCAGAGTCTCTGGCTCTGCTTTTACTGTTGTTGTGTCAGCTTTGTTATATTCTATCAGGATACCTCGTTGTGTGTTATCATACTTATACTATATCCACTTACTTACTTAATACACCAGTGACAGTTAGATGGTAATGTAGCACAAAGCAAACATACTGTTGTTACGTTTTAATGTACCTTGCGCATTGATTTAAACTGTTGCACAGAAATTAGTTTGAGATGTGCCAGCTAGTCAGAAACACATATTTTCCATGGCCCCTTATACAATATGATGTCCCAAAAAAGCCATACCTGTGTTCTGTTTAATGTTCCACGACAGCCCTTTGGCCGGACTCATAATTTTAATCACTGAGTCAATGAAAAGAGATTAAAACATTTGAAATTAGATTTTTTTTTCCATTGCTGTTTTTGCCACCAGTACCTTCTTGTTGTCTGGTATTATGCTGTAGTTTTGGGAAAGTTTTGTTAAATCACTGGAGAAGAACTTGCCCCCTTCGTCATTGAATATTTTTGTTCATATTTAAAGACAAATTCTGTCCCTTCAAGATCAACAACTTATTTTATAGTTACCGTAAAACTTTGCCCTGTTTTTGCCCTTTTCACTGCCTACTCTACTGTTTTTTTGGCAGTGCTGCACCCGCTTCTTCTCAAGTGCAAGCAATGAGCTTCACTAGGTGTAACATGAAGATGGTTCTCCCCAACCCGTAGGAGTTGCTAGTGCAGCAAAAATGACAAAAACCCTCACAGGCTTACCACCCAACAACCCGAAGACGGCCAATTGTGTTTGATGGAATGAACTACCAAATCAGAGTTAATGTTGCCAGAAGTTTGACCCCTGGTCTTTACTCCTACATTGAAGACTCGGTTTTAGGGTTATGATTGGCTTAAAATCAGGGTTAGGGTTGGGGTTAGGCACAGAGTGATTAATGTTTGGGTAAGCCTTCAGGGAATTGAATGCAAGTCAGAAAAATATCTTTAGAAGTGAAGCAGTACAAGTTTGTGTGTATGAGTATTTACCTGCGCACAGCGTCTGTGGTTTTCACACCAAACCAGAACTTGGTCACTCTGGAAGAGACGGAGAGGATGAGGATTAAAACAAACAGAGAGAGAGAGAGAGAGAGAGAAATAAATCTTTCACAGACAAATCCTGTGTTTGACACATTCTGCCCACACTTGACCCATTCATGTGAGACTGCTGTCTAACATACAAGGAGACAGAAAGCTAAATATTGTTCATAAAAGGTCACCATATAACCAGAGCAAACCTGACATGCAGACAGACTCACACTCAACCTTTTTCTTATTTACATATTATCCTCAGGGTGCAAAATGACTTAACACACTGTGTTTGTGGTTGCTGAACCAGACAGAGACCGCGTCACTTGGTGAGATATATGTTTATGTGTGTGTGTGTGTGTGTGTGTGTGTGTGTGTGTGTGTGTGTGTGTGTATGTGTGTGTACAGTTGCTGCTAAGTGAGTCAAGACCACCAGTAAACATGGCTGCTATAACCACCGTGACAGAGGGAGACGTCATCTCATGACCACAGGGACAGAAATACAGATTAATCCAACCCCTCATCCTAAAGTCCTTTCAACTTTTCAAAATGTTCTTCCATCCAAGAAAAACTCTTTAAAATAAACTTGTAATCATCCATACTTGGTATTGAACGCACAAGGCCACGCAGACCTGCTTTTACCTGTTGATGTCTGAGCTACATGAGGTATTTTTTTGTCATTATTATTAGGTAATTGTGAAATGCCATAAACAAATAACAAACAACCAATTATCAAAATTGTTTTAAAATACATTATCTATCAATTGAGTAATTATTTAATCGACTATTATTTAAGCACTGCATCCCATAAAGCCTGTTGGTTTCACAGTGTGGATGTTACATTAAAACTTAACTTTATTTAAAGTTACGTTTTTATTAAATTTTTTAGGACATGTTGGATCACTTACTGTAAATAGTTTAATTGCAGACTCAAAACCCTATCAGCTGTTTTTAACTTGAATTGGTGAGATAGTCAGTCAGTGTGGCAAAACTGCTGCTCTTTGCTTTGTCATCATCAGCACAATCATGATGACATCATCCAACATCAAAACAACTATTACAATACGGGTGTGTGTGCAGTTGTGTATCTGTCTATTGTCATGTGTGTGTTCCTCCAGGGAGTATATGAGCCTCTAGTGTGTGTGTGTGTGTGTGTGTGTGTGTGTGGTTGTGTGTGTGTGCATGTGTGTGTGTGTGTGTGTGTGTGTGTGTGTGTGTGTGTGTGTGATAAGCCCTCTTAACGACTCCTAAACCATCTCCTTAGTGTGCTGTATTTAGCCTGAACTAAGCTTATCTCTTTACACACACACACACACACACACACACACACACTTTTCAGAGCTTCTCCTCTTTTAAGTAGCCTTTGTGCTGCTGGTATGATGAGGGTTAAGGGGTTAGAGCTGGGGTAACAGTGCAGAGGTTAAAGTTTAGAGATTAGGGGTTAAGGGCTTTCACGGTACAGAAGATATTGAATTGACTCATTCACTCTTAACATTCAAAACAAATGCATAATGACTATTATTGTAAAATACCTGCTAAAGGAACTAAATTGGACTTTGATGTATGAATATGAGGACTAATTATATTAACTTATAAGCCCTGTAAAGATGCTGCATGCAGCAGCTAAAAGAAGTTACTGTCACTAGAACAGCCGAGGATTTTTCCTGAAGTGAGGACATGATTAAGGCTGTGACATACTTTTAAAGAAGTGCTGGTCCGACAGTACAGTTAAAAGCTTCTTTCTGACTGTAGCATGGGGAAGGCTGCCTCTCGCAATTTTTGTAAATTTCTAAAACTGACAAACCATCAGTCATGCCTGCTTTCTGCAGAGACTGGCCATTGAGCATATGTGTGAAAATGGTCAGAGCTCCAAGTTCTCCACAAATTTTATTTGCCTCATTCCTCTCATACTCTTACCCTTGTCCACTGCTACAGCTGCTTACTGTTGCCTCGGTTGACCAGCTGTTGGCAGCAGTGAAGAGGTGGTTAGTTTTCCAGAGTGGAGAAATCAGGAGTGCAACCAAAATCAGGATCAAATTCTGAACAAAGACCGCAACAATTTCATTCAGAGTTTACAACGCTTAAACTGAAATTCTGTCTGTGAAATGGTTGTTGGACATAACCTTGGGAGAAATACAAAGGTATTTCTTGCCCATGCTAGTATGCCTTCAAGACTTAAATGAGTAATGATGGGGTGGACACCTCTGACTTAACAGTAATCTGTGCTAGTTGTTAAAGAGGGATAATGCTGAGGCTGCTGCTTAACCAGCCTCTATAGAGATCGATATGAGAGAGAGAGAAGAAGAAAGCAGCAGAGCATAAAAGTAATGGTTAAATCTCTGATGAACATATTAGGTAACAAGTCTCTGGGGAAGGATGGATGGAAAGAGGAATAGATGAGAGGAGAAACAGAGGAACGGCTGTCATGGTGTCACTACAGAGACAGACCTTCCTCCTCTGCCCACCTTTTCTCTCTTTCCTCCTGTCCTCGAGGCACTTTCTGACTACGCATAACTGATGCCGCCAAGGGGCTACTGAATGCATAAATAAATGGATGCAGGTAATATAGTAGCAGTGTAACTCAATACTTTAATGGAGGAGGTTGTTAGCTCTCTCAAACATTAAAACACGGTTGTGAATAACATCACTAATCTGTAGTTTTATTGACACCAAGTCTCCCTCTGCACTTTCACCATTTCCACTTCTGGATCCATTGGTATTTTTTTCAAAGACAAACTTTTGCAGACATTAAAACACACAACTGTAAATGGGTCGCATGTTCAGGACATAAACAGGTTTAAGAGAATGAAAACATTTGCAGGTTTAAGTGTTACATTTAAGCGTTACAAGCTTTGTTGGATATTCTACATATTCTGAGATCCAACAAAGCGTTGAATTTCATTCCTCACAAAACATTTGCAAATACAATGTTTTATAACATTTTGAAACCTACACCATATACATTTTAAGTTACTTGCTGGCAGTCTTCTTCTTCACTGCTTTTGTCGGGGCATTGCTGCTTTCTGTGGCGCTTAACCGCCACAGTGGAATAATGTGAAAACATTGGCAGGATTGTGTGTTTGCATTGTACAGACAAACAAAACGGGGATCCATTCATGAAAACATTGCTCATAGTGGTCAAAAACTCCACAGGGTACCTTTAAGTTCCATTAGTGCTGCAGAATTGGGATGCTGGGGGTGCAGCGGTGAAGCAAATTCCACCCTCAGATCCCCTTTCAGCATCAGTTTGTGAGGTTCTGTGAATTCTTTGTGATGGAGTGATATCATTTACTGATTTTATTACTTTGGATTCTGTTACACATTCCCCACATTTACCAGAATTTCCTTTAAAAGTTGCCAAATGTATGTACCTGGACTGGTGGGGTTAATATGTAAGGTGAAAGACCAATATGTGTATTGGTGAAAGAGTCTTACAGCTGCATTGCAATGTGGTCTAAGGTTGCTAGTAGAGAACAATGTTTCTAACTCTTTAAAAATATATATAGATATGTTCCTGTACGACTGCTGAACAGTGGAACAAAATGATAAAAAAAAAATGGAAACATTATACTATATGCTGTGGAATTAATTCAACAGACATATTGTGATTCTTGATTGCAATATTTCTCTGCTCCATCCTGGGTTGAACATTTGTACTCTAACAGAAGGATGGTTAATTCAACCAACCACCCTTCTGCCTTTCTTTTAGTAGAGTAAAAATTGTTACAGGAAAAGCATTCTCATTCTCTGCGTCTTTCATTTGTACCCAACTCTTCCTCTTAGTCTCTCCACATTGCTGTCAACTTCTGTAAAAAAGTCAGGAGAGGACTTAAAAATGACTGTGATGATATACTGTAGATGCTCCAGTCAAAGAACTGAGGACAGTTAAACATCTCCAGATTTTCACTGAGGAGATATAAAGCTGCTTTCCCCGTTGCTGGCCTCACATCTTCATCCCATATCTTAATCTTTTTCACGCTCTCTTTCTTTTTCTGTCTTCCTCGCCATAACATCCCCCTTTTTCTGTCACTCCTCATCAGCCACCTCTGCAACACACATTAATGCATGCATACATGGATTTACACGTACACACACTGATCACAAGTCAATTTCATGGGACATATTTGCTGTCAGAGCCAATCAAGGCAGTTGAGATGGGCCTGTGTGCCGTATGGCTATTAAACGGTGGTCAGAGTGGGGTTTCGTAGGGTCTCAGAGAGAGAGAGAGTGTGTGTGTGTGTGTGTGTGTGTGTGTGTGTGTGTGTGTCTGTATGCGGCAAAACAGCTGCACATGTTGAAAAAGTCAGGGGAGAGAAAGGGAGGATTGGAAGAAGGTGACAGGAAGAAGTGAAAAGAAGTTGGATGTGGAAGGCCGAGAGGAAATGGTAGGGAGGGAGGAAGTTGAAAAGAGCAGAGGGAGACAGACAAAAGAAGGTGAAAGATGAAAATAACTATTAGTTAATAGGAGCAGAGAGGAGACTGGAAAGGAGTAGTGGATACTAGTTGTGAAATAGGACGCAATAAATGTAGTTAGTTTCATCTGACTGGGGTTATTTTAATAACAAAAGGCCAATTCTTTAGTGCATTTTCATCCATAGTGGAAGAGCATTACTAAAATTTACAAATGCATTTATTGTGGCACTATACTTCTGGTTATGGATTACATGTAAGTTGTATGTGATGTATTTATTTACAAAAGTATATTTATTTATTTGCTAAACCCATATAAAGAACTACAAAACATTTCGGTCCAAAAGTTTTTGTGCATTTTATGGCTCATGCACCAAAAACACTGTTGCTCACAAGAAGCCTTGCATGAAAATTATCAAGAGAATTCCCCTCCAACCCAGTTTACGATGTATTACTTTGAACAAAAACGTGCATAAATCCCTGTTCATTTCAATTATGGATTTCCACATGGCCAACACTAAAAACACAGGGTTTTTAAAAAAAATGTTCTATCCTGGGATCTGCAAGAGAAATCTGTCTGAGCCTGAGACACGAGAGACCCGTCAGAACCAGAACTGACCCACGGAGTTAGAAACACTTGCACTAAAGGACTTTCACATGGCTCTGATGACTGCTGGATCCACAGTAATCCTTGTTGAAGAACAACAACCTGATATCACTGGATGCAACAGCAGGAAAGAGGTTGGGACACAAACACAGACACACACACACACACACACACACACACACACAGAAACATGTGCACGGTCAACATGCATGCGCACAGCTGCACACACCCTTCAGTGTTTGAAAGAGAGTGAGATATAAATCACACTTCTGCCAGATGCAGCGATAAAAAGTGAGTGTGTGTGTGTGTGTGTGTGTGTGTGTGTGTGTGTGTGTGTGTGTGTGTGTGTGTGTGTGAGAGAGAGACAAGGGCAGAAAGAGTATGTGCACATATTATGTGTGTGTGTGTGTGTGTGTGTGTGTGTGTGTGTGTGTGTGTGTGTGTGTGTGTTGTGGTCAGTGTTTGCGGTGAGGCGCAGTAGAAAGTCTTTTTAACATGAGGCATTAACTCTGCTAATCACACCCAGATGACCAGAAGCAAACGTGTGTGTTTTGTGTGAGTGTGTGTGTGGTAAATGCATCATGACTAACTTCCACTCAACAGAATATGAAGTTCTTCCAAAAAGGTCCATGTTGAGGTCTGAACATTCCCGACAGAAGCCCCTAATTAGCTTACGTGCGTGCGCCTGTGTGTGTGTTTCCGTGCACGTGTGTCAACGTTATGTGTTTGTGGTGCCCCACATCCTGTAAACAACAAGAGTCACAACAAAGTGGTTGTTATACGGTCCTGAACTTTGCATCATCCGACAATTACGTCGGCATCCGTCTTTCTGTTTCGGTTCACTTCCAACAGCAGCAACGATGAAACTCCATCGATAACTGAAATACTCTAAATGATCAAACTAAAAGGAAAAGTTCAACATTTTTGGAAACACGCTTATTCTCCTTCTTTCCGCCAGAAGCCAGCTAACTTAGCATAGCATAAAGACTGTAAACAGGGGAAAATCAGCGGAGACGTCGGGAAGGTACTGGTCCCGACTGAGAAATAAAACTGTGATTTGTCATTTTTTATCTTTTTTTTGTACAAATGAAACAAATGAGATAAAAGGTGTTAATTAGTGAGCTTTAGAGGTGCTGGTCAGCACAAAAAAAGGCAGGCTTGCTGTTTCCCCCCGTTTCCAGTCTTTGTGCTAAGCTAAGTAGACCTGCTGCCGGCGGTAGCTTCATATTGCATAAATGAGAGTGGTTTCCAGTGGGAAGAAGAATGGATTTAATTGCTCAAGTATCAGATAGAATATGCCATCATGGTTTTCTCGCTTTCTGGAGCTAAGAGAACAAAGCCCTGCCGCTCAATGCTTTGCCATTCCAGCTGTAATTTACGGTCTTGGAATTTCTTGTCCTGGTTTCAGGTGAGAGTCACTCCTACGCTACCACTATTTTATCACCATCTATCTCTGGCTCTGCTGATCAAATGACAGGGCAGTCACAAAGCCGCAGAAAGAGGTAGATGCTTTATCTCTGAGGTGAATCAAAGTCTTTGTCTCCTGCCGTCACCCACCCTTCTGCCCGTCTCTCTGCTTACCTATCTGCTGACCAGCATGTCAGAGCACACTTTTTAGGCAGTGTATTAATTTGTCAGGTTGTCCGTCTTCATGTACGGTATGTTTGTTACACCTGTCTGTTTGCGGCTACCTGGCTGCTCAGGCTCACGTTTTTCTATCTCGTCTGTCTGTCTTTGTGCTTGACCGCGTCTGTCTACCTGCCTTTATCTCCCCATCTGTCTCTGTGCAACCTGACCTGACCGTCGTCTCTGGTCTTTTTCAGAGCGTGACTGGTTGGCTGACCGACCATTGCTGATTAGAGTTACCTACCGCAGAGCAACTGGGACACACACACATGCACACGCACACACACACACACACACACACACACACACGCACACACACAAACATGAATGCACAGGCAGCTCATTCAGCTTCGCACTGGCCCTCAGCCCTGGCTCGAACCGCTAACCATCCGCTCATCAGCACCACAGACCTGTGAGTGTTTAAGACACGCAGTCTAATCTGATCTACTACGTATGTGCGAAAAGATCCAGCTCTGCAGGCGAGGCTGCAGTTTTTTTCTTATTTTTAGGAGTTTACATCAAGGAGGAATTTGGGAATATGACAACATACCAGCAAATATATGCTCATGTGTACACACACACAAACACAGGCACATAAAGAGCTATAATTACACTATTACACCATACAAGGGAAAAGTAGTGGAAAACCCAGAGAAGAAGCCGTAGGAGAGGTGTAAATAGAAAACTGGTGACTCACATTCTAGTGGCTACACACTAGCCACACACACACCCACACACACACACACACACACACACACACACACACACACACATTGAGAGAGAAAGAGCCAAAAACACAGGGTTCACCCAAATGAAGCCAAGAGGAAGCAATGTATGTGTTTGTGTCTTTGTGTCTGAGTGTGGTGACAGAGTAGGATGAGTAAAGCTCTTTTTGCCCTCCCTGATGTTATAGTTACTGGAGCTGTTATTAAAAGTTGTTTTTTTAACATAATTTTCCTTAAATGAATGAATGCTCTGACACACAGTCTCTCCCGCCCATTAATCACTCTGTGTTCTGCTACACCGTCCTATAATAGGTTTAGGGAGTGATGCTGTTCCCCAGGATGTGGCTGAGAGGAAACTTGTTTCCTTGTTTGCTCAAAATTTAGAGGCTCTTTTTAATTTGGTAAAGCACACAAAGTTTTCAGTGCCCCTTTATATACTAAAATGAGTTTCTGAGTCACACGCAAGGGTTAAATTGGGCCGCGGCTGTCCGGGGCCCAGCACCAGCACATAGGCCTACACTCTCCTATCAGAGGACGCTTAACTTAAAACTTCAACACATCTTCAATGCATATATTTTTTTATACTTTTCTCGGTAGGAAACATAGCCCTAAATGAAGTGATGAAAGAACTTGCAAACATCAGACATTTAATTGGTTTCCTTTTTGTTGCTGTCCATGGGTTTCTACCTAGCAGATCGGCGACCTTAGTCTGGGAGGCGGCAATGCACCTTAACACTGGTTGCCACCTGCCATTAAAACTGAAAAAAGAAGAAGCAACCTCAATGCACTTGTCAGTCAGTCAGACAGCACTGATGGCAGATATTGATAGGTGGATGGCAAGGTAGGGGGAAAAATAGGTCAGAAACTGACAGGTTTAATATATATTATTTTTTTAACAGAATTTAAATTGCTCTGCTTAAACAATGTTTTGCTTTTACAAAATGATACTATAACTTTATCGCAAGACTGTCTGGGGCAGGTTGCTTCCAATCCAGTGGATTGTTCCCCAGTGAGTAAAAGTGCATTAAGGATCGGACTAATCGAGTGAGTTACTTTAAAAACTACTTGTTTCAGGAAGCTTCATGAATCAACCTCTGTGTTTTTACTTAAAAGATCGGCCTATTTTGTTTCAAGGTGTTGACAGTCTTAAAATCTTCCTGAAACAAATCAAATGTATATAGTGTAAGAAATGTCTAATAACTTCAGTTGTTTTAATAAAAATATTTAAGATCCACCACATCCACCAAGTGGGATGACTAAATATTTATTTCCTTTCTGGATTATGGGTTATTTTCTCAACAATTGGTAAATTGTTGAAAAAATATCAGCGTAAAGAGAAATATCCATGTCAACTAATCCCAAAAACATGACAGAAAATACACTCACACAAGAAATTAAGGAGTTGTATCAGGATGGAATGCAACATTTTGTTCACTTTAAAAAAAATAAAACCCAAGTAGAAAATGAACGTCTGGTCTGTTTACTACCTCCCAGTCAGTTGGTTTCATTTCCATCGCTGCCGTTTGATGCTCAACATCTGACTACTGCACTCCACTACATAAAATTTAACCAAATGTTCCCTTTCTCACACCTCCATCATACACACATCTCACTCTGCTAGAGAGTCATCTGGGGGCCACCCTCATTACCCAATGCACAGGTGCCGGGAGTCTATTCTGGATGGACGAGGACCAGACCAAACCTTCGTTTTATACATGAACATATGCAAACCCGCACACACATATTTCTTCTACACACTTCAGAGCCACTGGGGCTGAACTCTTTAGTTAATGACTTTCCCACCCACTACACAGCTTGCACATGTTGAAGCTGTTAACGATAAGTGGCTTTTCGAACTTGGTAACGTCCTAATGTCCCCGTTAATCTCACATTCCTCACTACAAAGGCCACAGAACATGGGCCAGCGATTTCACTAAGATGAGTAATTTTGTCAACTATTATAAACTAGTAGGCTACCCAACATTTTTCAGGGTCTCTTTGGCCCTGAGTACTGACACGGGGCAACTACAATCTGAGCAACATCAAAACATTGGTCCAAACCTTCCTGATGAAAACCCTGTTGGAAACAACTCACCATTTAAGGTGAGATCACAGTTTCTTCTGATTAATTATTTAGGCAGCAAGTGCTCCGCTGCGCTCCTTTTCTGTTGTGCATAACAACACTGTTAGCTGATCTAAAATATTTGCACAACATGGCATTTAGTGGCCTTTGTTTCCCCTTAAAAGGAAATAATGGCAAGCTTTATTAAGATATTTGGATGATAACTACAATTTGTTTTAATGAGTATTTCTCCAGCAAGCAACACAGTTCATGACAAGAGTGACACAACTAAGTGACACAACTGTGAATGGGGGTTAGAGGTGTAGGAATATCTGGTGTGGCTTTTTTACAAATCAGACCAAATATAATTATTGTTGTAATAATCTTTCATGATGCAATTCAAAGTTACAGTAATTTAATGTTAATGTCTGTGGTTGAATGCATATCTAAGAGCCATTCAGCCATTTGTGCATACTGCTCTATCTGACAATTCACTGAGAGACCATTATGTCCTGTTATGAAAACGTACAAACTTCGACCTTCTGATTTATTAAGCCTATCAATTTGACTGAAGACGCTCATGCCTTTCAGCGCTTCTGTTCCTTCAGTATCCCCTGTGAAATATTTCAGGGAGAAAGATAACTCTGAATATTTAAGCAAATAGCCTCCATTAAAATAATAAAATTGCATTAAGCAAAATTGGGTTAAGCGACTATTAATACCACAAACGAAATTAATGACCTCCCATGGATTAATACGGATACAGTTGCAGAATACAGTAGCCTATTTCAACCTATTTTGTCAACAACACATGCCGTGATTGCAACTGTACAAATACAGAAAATACCAGTAATGCACCTTTTAAAGAAAGAGTTTAGAGGGTAAAACAGTCTGAAGTTGTGCAGCCTAACAGTCTTTATATTTGAGGAATACAGTTTACTCACCTTTGAGGGTCACATAAATGTTTGAAGTATCAAACTAATGTAATTAGACTGGGATGTAAGTGGTAAATACCATCGAAAACCCTCAGTCTTGGCTGTGTGTATCTTTATGTTACGACTTCTCATTTATTTTGTATGCACTAATGGTCATGTTGACCGCGGACTGCAGGTCATATTTGACCTGAGGGTCGGTAAACACTCTTAAATAAGGGACAAAGTGGCTGTAGGTACCTGGAGGTGTCTGAAGGCGGCGGTTAGCTGAGTCATATGCAGAGTGAGGCACCTGGACGTGCATCTGGCGCTGTTGATTTTCTCCTGCACATCATCCTGTTCGGGGGAACTCCTGCGGGCACTAGTCACCGCCAACACCGCGCACAGGAGCACCAAAACAGCCCGACAAACAGACATTGCACCGCGCGGAAATACAAGAACACCAAATAAAGGGACGCACAAATTAAACGGCAGACTTTTCTTCCTCGTGTCTGGCTCGTCAACGTCTTGCTCTCGCGACCCCTTAATAAGTTCAGAATGAAAACATCTGAGCGCTGCTCGTGTCTGCGCGCGAGCAGTGAGTGGAGCGGCTCTACCCTCCTCTCGGACACTCCCACCACCGGTACTACAAGTGCGGCCACGCGGAGTTATAATGGTTTTCAACCTAATTATCCTTATCATCATCATCCTCATCACCTCTGCGATTTCCATAACGTGTTCTTCCAAATAGTCTCATCATTATCATCATCATCATTATTATTATTATTATTATTATCACTCAAACACTCCCATCTCTTCACCGCTATCACCAGTGCTTAAGCAACTGGCTCTTTTTCTGATAGCATCTGCAGTCCTGATTTATTCTTTTTTTTTTTCAAAATCCCCAAAATATTAGGATCAAGTTATCCATTTATTTTGTCAATATCACTCTGCTCATGGCTCAGCCAGAGATCAGCACCCTGGCATAAGAAGACTTAGACCTTTTTTTTTGGATGTCACAGTACAGTAGGAAAAGCCAGGTGTAAATAATAAAATAAATGATGGCTGAATTCCATTTAGCTGCTTCCGTTTCAGGTCATGATAGTGTTCCTGATAGGGCTAACTCTCACACTTTCATGACTTAGTGTGAATATAACAAAGACATTGGTAACATATCATGATCATCATTATCACCATTATAACCCTGCATACCAACAAATCTAAATCAACATCCTATAATCTTCTTTTATCTTGCTTCACTGGTGCTCATGCAATTATGCATCATTATCATCATGTTCATCATCTTTATTCTCCTTTTTTTCATCACCATCCTCACCACCTGATCTTTAGTATCTTTATCTTCATTATCATCATCATCTCAGTAATTGTCATTACATCATCATTACCTCACCATCTCACTTTAAGCTTCATCATCATATTTTTTTTTCTTGCCTAACCTTTATCATCTTAATCTTCTGTCTTTTCAACATCATCCACAACCTAATTTCCTCATCGCCATCATCATCACAAATAAACAGGTCCATCAACTATCAACTCAGTGACTAAATAAGGAACACTTTGTTGAAAATCAAAAAAGTTCCTATAAACACATTAAACATAAGGAGATACAGTGCAGTGAAGCAAGAGAAGGCATTTATAGCCTAATGGTTTGCATTGCAGGCTTTTGTTCTAGGCCTATTAACACTTTACTATTACTATTCTGAAAAACAAACTTCTCTTTATAGTCTGGTAATTCTCCCTGGTAATTATTAGAGCAGACTCATAAAAGAGTATGTATTAATGGGAAAGAGACCTAAAGAATGTGTTGAGGTAGGTGTCTGTCGCAAAGCCAGTCAGTGTGTTAGTTACCACTTTTCAACAGCAACTGCAGAGCCAAATGGGTTTTATTAGATCCAGGGCCAAGTCAAGAAGTTTAGGACACATTGTTTGAAAGCCCTATTTGTTTACATAAAACTATAACCCAGCAGAGGAGTCATCTCTGTTGGCAATGAGATGTAGAAAGAATCACCTACGTTTTGATTTATGGGAAATGGAAACGTATAAATATTTAGTAAGTACTGGCAGGACTGTTCTTGGCCCTGCAGTGAAAACCAGACTTGATTCTGTCCTCATATAGAAAGGACTGCATACTGTAGGTTAGTATAATAGTAAAATCCAGTGATTTACATCCTAAAGATATCAGCTATAATATGTAGTTGTGATCCCCTCATCGTGGGTATAACCTTAGTATGAACATAAGCTTTGAGAAGTTCAACCAAATATTATTTCCTCTCAGATTCTTTCATTTAAAGGACTTTTACAAGCCGTATACAGTATGTGTGCACACATGCACACCTGACCTCAGAGAACCTAGGCAGTCCAGTAAGTCTCAGTAAGCATGAAATCAATTTTTACACACACACACACACACACACACACACACACACACACACACACACACACACACACACACACACACACAGTAGTTGCCCATTATCTATATGACCGATATTTTCATATTTTCATAAAACACCCTGCTCAGGTTTCTGAATAAACCATTAGTGGAGTAAAGACCCTCCCCAACACATACTAAAACATCACAACAGAAGCATTCACCGTCTGTCCAAATCTGCTCGTTGATTAAAGCCAAATGTCTTCGAATTTCATGAAAAGAGAGAGACGAAGAGGGATAGAGAGAAAGAGAAACAGAGTGATAGAGACAGAAAGAAAGAAAAAAAGAAAGAAAGAAAGAAAAAGAAACAGAAAGCAAAGTTCTGGCCTGTTTTCAGACATCTTAATCAATGCCTGCTATCTTATTTTTTCAGCGATCTAGATCTAGATATTGAAGTGAAAACGGAAATAACTGTATTCGGTCTAATGATCAGGCTAAGTGCTTGAGCTCTTGTTGAAGAAAATCAAAGTTGTGTCCTGAATATCGTATCAATGAATTTGGGAGGTTTAATGACTTGAGGAGGAGTTTAAAATCTACAATTATACAGAAATTACTCTGAAGTTCTTCATCCATTCAAGATATTCAAGAGATATAGAATTGAATTTCTCCATCAAAAATGTATTTCTGCCATTGTGGGGGAGATCAAATTAGCAAAAATATTTATTTTAGCAACTAAATTCATAAAGTTATGTGGAAAAGAAACATTTTACAGACTTTTTTGGGATGGCTATTGAAACATTTCTTGGGGTTGCTGCACTGAAGGGACTTTGGACTCTTGACCTAAGTATTTCTAAAGTCCTACAACCCTGTAAACTAGTTTGTAATGAAGTTTGTGTGGAAAGTGATACGGTTGTACTGTCTAATCATATTCACTAAGAATAAAATTAGGACATATTTCCAATTGTGTTATGGCTTTTCATGTTCACAGAGAAGATTGAGTTTCATGATTCATGCTATTATACTGCTACGTGTAGCCTTCTGATGATGAAATCTTATGAACCGGTCTGTTTGACATCTGAGTTCTAGGCCTTCCTTACAATGTACCACATAAACACAATTTCACAACTAAACCCAGCAGAATTAACCGTCTCTATGAACTACAAAACAGAGAAGCTGTTTCCAATTTCCAAATATGATCTCTATGTATTTAACATGTCACCAAACTAAACTTAACTGTGTCATCTACTGAAGCCCAATCCATTTAAACTGTTTTTGCCACAATTTGTACACGTTGTTATCATTCCTGTCCAAGATTATTGAAGTGGTCAGAGATTATTCCCTGCAGCTGGTACTACTCACCGCTCATCTGTTAGTCGTCTGATCTCTGTCACATTCAAAGTCTTCAACAGAACTGTTTCTCAAGCCATGGTCCAGGGACCCAAAGGTGGCTCATAGTGGATGCTCAGCACAGTCTGTGTATGTCAAGAGCAAAGGAAGGCAGGGCGTTTGTGAATGGAGCTACAGTGTCACTATGTGGCATATCACAGCAATTGCTAATTTAGTATGGTTTCATAAAGGACAATACTGTATAAACCAGTGGTTTCAGCGACTTTACTTAAGTTAAAGGTGCTCTAAGCGATGTCACACGTTTTTTAGGCTACAACATTTTTTGTCACATACTGTACAGCAAACATCTCCTCACTATCCACGAGCTGCCTGTCCCCTGAACACACTGTAAAAAAACACGGTCTCTGTAGACTAGGGCTGTCAATCTTCCTCTATAATACTATTCGAATTCCATTTGTTATTTTATTTAATATTCGAATAATATTCGAATATTAAATGCTCAAATTCATCCTGTTATTAATATTTACGATATTACACAGGCTTATGGATCGCCAAAGCCACTATCAGCATGTGGTTGTTGTTACACATTCTGTCCACTAGAGGGACTACTAACATTACAAAACAAACTTTTGAAACCAGGTGATCGCTTTCTTATAAACAATAAAACAGCGGGACAAAATTAATGACTTTAATTTGTCAACTTTAATGTACCTTGGCTCAAGCTTGTGAATAAAATCTTTAAATCCAGACCCCTGCGTGATGTTGATCGGTCTCATATCTTTACATTTGAACCGTGTCAGTTTGTCCGTTATCGCCTGGCGGACAGCTGGTAAGCCCCGTGATGAGGAGAGAGGCAGAAAAAAAGTAATTCTTGCCCGTTTTTAGCGGCAATTCCTCGGACAGATCGCCTAGCTTGTCAGGGTGTAACGTTGTCAGGTGTGCCCTCAGGTCGCTCTCCGCCATTTTTGATAGTATTGTGATGATGATACCGCGTGGATGTATGTATTAGGGAACGTGTACGATTGTGATACAATTCAAAAACTTTATTGTTCATCAGACTAAACAAAAGCATTTAATTTTCACATGCATGTAGGCCAAGGCGACGAGAAAGGCAAGATTGCATATAAAACATTAAAAAAATTCATAAAAAAGCAATATTCGAATAGTAATTTTAGCATTCGAATAGTATTGATTTTTTTAATATTCGAATTATATTCAAATTTCGGAATTCGTTCCAACAGCCCTACTGTAGACAGCCCAGGCTCCACAAATGACAACAAAAACAAATTGTGCCAACCTGCACCACAAAATATACACAAACAATGTTCCAGCGTTCCAGCCAATAACCGACAAGAAGGATTTGGGGGTTGGGGTGGGAGGTTAGTGCACAGAAGCACGGAAGGGAGGGAGAGGGGACGGTGTCACTCAACGGGATGAGGAGGAGGGAGGGGTGAGCTAGTCTCGTTTTGTTTGAAAATACTTCGAACGTCAACAAGAAGTAACATCACCCAACATCGCTTAGAGCACCTTTAACCTGAGAAGATTAGCATGACATGCATCATTATGGAGGTAGTGAAAACGTGACTGTGGACAAAACAATATTGCAAATGACCACCATCATAATGCCTATATAGTTTTTCAAAAGCTAATCCTTAAAATAAGATTGGCAATCATGCAATGCCAAGTTTAAAGTCTTTAACTTAACGTAATGTTGGTGTGCTGAAGGAATTTCCCTGCAGATTTTGTTTTATTTTCTATCAGAGCACAGTACTAGACTTTTACAGATTATTTTATGGTGAGGATTTAAGGTAACATCCCAAAAGGAACTGATATTAAATTAATAAAATGTTACTGATTACACAGAAATGCAGACTGTGTTCAATTACTCTTCTACAGGCAGGTTGCAAGAACGCAGTTCAACAATACAATACAGTTCCTCTGTCTTGCTCCTGAAGCAAACTACTTGTTTCTTATTATTAAGGAATTTAACAGACTCAGTGTAATCTCCAAAACTCTCCGTCATGCATGTCTAACATGCTGCCTATCTGCTGAGTGGTTGTATTGCTGTAAAATGTAATTTACAAGGTGAGAGGAAAACTACTGACCTAACTGCTGTACAGCCTTAAGATAAGATAAAACTTTATGGTCCGTTCACTAGGAAAGTTTCCTTGCATCACATGCTCCAACAATCGACAGACTAACATAAAAACAACATAAAAACATCTGTAAGGTCATCCTCCAGCAGTCATCAAAAAGACATGATACAATATAAACATCTGACACGCCTGTCCCTCGTCACACGCACATTCATTTTACATCCAAACATATATTATTTATGATTGTTATGAGCACAGTCCCTGTCTGAGTAAAAAAAAATCTGGTGTAACCTTGGTGAAAATAATGTGTTTGTGTAAAGAGGTCAAGATAACACACTCTCAGACAGATACCTTATCCTGTCTAAATCTCTTTACAATCCAACAGTTGTTCTACTATTATATACACATTTATATGGGATGGAAGCACTAAAAGTACCACACAGGAAGTAGGGGTCAGAACAAGGCTAAATTGAGTTCACTAATTCTAATACTGGCCAAAGGTTACTGTAGGGGAGGCCGGGGATAGTTGTAACATTTTTGACATTTCTGTCTGTATTTTGGAGCTCTTTGAAGCCAGTGCGTTCAAAATGTGATACATACTAGTTACATGTGTCTGCTATTATATAGTGTAGCGGTTATCTCTGCAACCCAAACAGAAAATGCACAGTTTACTCTCAAACACAAGAAGGAAAATGTTACAATTAACCCCATGGTCTGGGTTAGTTGTACCATACCTTGGGGTGAAATGTAACATTAGCCGCTTTCCGACCAAGTAGTTACAGGAACCTAGTTATAGGAAAAGTCCACTTCTAAACAGATCTACTAACTACAGTCCCCCAAAACCATTTTTTCCATTTGCATTCGCACTGGCCACGTGGCCATAGGGACTATAGGAGGGGTAAGGGAGTGACGCAAGCACGACAACGGTCTTTATAGCGTTAAAATCAGAAAACAAATACACCAAAAACAGTGTGACCTAAATACTAAATCTAATGTATAGCATGTATGAGGCAGTCACGGCCGAGCGACGAGCAGGCGGCCGGGGCAGGCGCTTGCTGGCTGTCGCCTCACTTCATGGAGCTTCTCAACTCCGAAAACTTTGAAGCAAATTGTCAATTCGGCATCAATTTTCGCAAGACTACCTATATTCGAAATCTAACCATTTCATTTCTCGCCTAAAACGTTGTCAGAAGTGAATTTAGAGAAAAGACCCAGCCCTGAAGTAGGAGCTAAAAGAGTTACAGGAACTGCGGCGGAAGGAACTTAAAAATACCCAAATTGGTCCAGTCAGAACACGAGAAAAAAAGGGTTCTAGGAATTTTATGTTCTAGGAACTGCAAAAATCCCTCAGGTCGGAAAGCGGCTATTATGATCTACACTGGGGTAAAATGTAACATCATGAAATTAGGATCATGACAAAAATTGAGAGTGAAACTTTTATTCAACACTTAAATGACGGTCCATTTTTCTTTTGCAAGACTGAAATTTAAAGAAAAAATATAAATACAACCAAAATTTAGCTTGGGGTAGGTTACCAATGTTCAAAATTAACTTTTTCATCCACCAGCAAAATGGCTATAGTGAATTCTACCAGCCACTCAATATATTACCATTGTTTTTTGGCTGGTGAGTGAAGCATATCCACTGGCCACTTTTACCATATTTTACCAGCATTTGGCTAGTAGAGGTGCTATTTTGAACCCTGGTTTTAACATTTTCTAACCCAGACTATTACAACTAACCCAGACTGTTGTTGCCATGAACTAGCTTAATTTACAGCTAACAGCTAAAACATAAGCACTAACAACCTGCCTGAAAAATATCCACATAGACACCCAATAAACATGATTTAAGTTTGCTGAGGTTAGCTACAAAGCTGGCAATGCTATCACAAGAATAAAAGAGGTTAAAAAATACTTTCTTACCTAAAAATGTGTTTTTTCTTTCTAAAATGTGCAGTCTGTCACAGGGTGCTGCTTCTTTACATGTGTAATACTAAACAGAGCATGTATATAGTGAATCAGGTGATTCAAAACCTGTTCCTGATTGGAGAAATTCGTTATTAGTTATTAGTAATTAGTAATTAATTAGTATTTACAGTCAGTTACAACCGTTAACAACTGACCCGTGTTACAACTACCACCGGTCTCCCCTACTACCATCATGAGACATAACAGAGCCACGTTTATGTATGGATGTGTAGGATATATATTTTTTGTGAGAAAAAAGTGAGAGGCTTTAGAGTTCATGAAGGTGACCGTAGTCTCTGCTTCCTTGGGTTATGAGAGGCCATCTGTTTTTTTAGAAGTGATAAGATATTATAAAGGGAGTACGGGATATTGGCACCCAGGAAATGATTGGAAAGTTGAGAAAAGGCCTCCTCTGACCACGGGAAGCGGAGATGACAATGGAGCAGCGGTGAGAAGTATGGTGCAGGTTGTGAAATGTCCCTGGCTCTCAGGACTTCTTAAAGTCTGCAGAAGATAAAGAAAATACACAGGGTCCGGCTGGAACCGAGAAGATCTGGACTGTATCCAAACTGATGACAGCACCACCAGAAGATGGGACAGAAATGGATAAAAAGACAGGTTTCTAACTGAGCGACATCAGATGCTTGGCGAGGCTCTGTCGGTCCGTTAGGAGAGATAGACTCTGTATTGTAATATCTGATCCGTGTACACTATATTCTGCAATGTCATTCACTAAAGTTTGTTATATTTTAACGAATCCTGAGTTTTATTTCTGATTTACCAGTAAACGAACACTTAATATTTGAGGGTGTGAGGTGTAGTGATATAAGTGGAGGCCAGACCGGTCATCAGTCAAATTTATTCCTTCAATAGCAGCATTCATACATCGGTTTTATGCCTATTTATCATTGGTTACAGAAAGGACAGGTTATAGTTCATCAGTTACATCAGCAGTCATTGTGGTGTGTGTGTGTGTGTGTGTGTGTGTGTGTGTGTGTGTGTGTGTGTGTGTGTGTGTGTGTGTGTGTGTACAGTAATAAATACGTGGAATACATACGAATTAGGCTACGAATGGTACAGTGCAACCGTACAGTGACAGTGAATGGTACCACGCGCAGATCTCCACCACCCCGGTCCAGTCTGCGGCGGTAATGTAGCAACCAGATGAAGAAATAGGCGTAGTAGAAGAAGAAAGAAGCGGAAGAGCGGCGGATGTTTTGATCTGTCGGCTTACAGTAAGTTCATTTACATTTACTTGGTTGTAAATTATACATGTATTCCTACCAGGTGTGCTTTATTTCACTGAATCAATGTACGCGAACGATTTATGATATCAAATAAGACAATTAGCTTGACCTGTAGCGGTTTTGTTGTTATTTTTCATCAGCAGCGTCATCTTAAAATAGCTAACGTTAACAGTAACATTTAACTTAGCTTTTGGTCGTGTGTCGTGTATCTAACAATCAGCTCAACACTTTGTATTTCACAGTGTTACCTTAGACATTAGTTTTATATTAGATGTATTAAATATAGTTATGTTTGTGTCATTACACAGTTCGCCCTGTGTTAGCCCCAGTTTGTTACTCATGTAACGTTAGGCAGGGTAAGGCAACTTTATATGACGTTAGCACATTTCATATGGAGACACTGGCACAAATGCCTCTTTTTAAGAGTATAAATCATGTATATGTATATATATATATATATATATATATATATATATATATATATATTATATTATATTATGACATTGTATTATGCCTCTGGGATTATTTATGTAGGCTATTAAGTGTTGTAACGTTATGTATTGTGCTGTCATGTTATTGGACCATGAGTCCGTAATAAAGTCTTATCAGCAACAAGGCAATTCAAAGTGTTTTACATAAAACATTAAAGACCAATTAAACAACAATTAAAACAACAAATTATGAAAAAAAACAAGCTAAAACACAAAAAGACAGGTATAAAACAGAAAGATAAAAGTTACAGTGCAGTGTAAGAAATGAAGATTTACTTGATTTCCTAAAAGGCAGCGTCAAATAGAAAAGTCTTCAGCCTTAATGTATAGGAACTGAGAGTTGCAGCGGACCTGCAGTTTTCTTTCTGTGGTGCATAAAAACTGAACGTTGCTTCTCCATGTTTAGTTCGGATCCATGGGGACAGAAAGCAGTAAGTCCCCGGCGACCTGAGAGGTCTGGATGGCCGTAATGTACTAGAATATCAGAACTATCAGCACTAAACTATGCAGTGCTTTATGAGAGAAAGGAATCCAGTGTAAAGACCTCAGAACTGGAGTGATGTGATCCACTTTCTTGGTCTGAGTGATATACTCTCAAACAGCAGCATTCTGAATCAGCTGCAGCTGTCTAATTGATATTAATAGATATTAAAAACAACTCGTCCATATTTTTGAATTGATGATTACATTGACTTCTACCAGTTACATGAGAGGCACAAACTGGGACTAACCAGTTTGTGTGGCATATTATGGAAATACATGCAGCCTTGTAGACAGGGCATTTAATCATTTAATATTAGGTGGTATTGCCAATATAATTTCAAATTTGTTTTCGTCCTCATTAAGAGAAGTTTAATTCTGTATTAGTTAGACATATGGCACACTTTCCTGTTATATTGAGGTCGAGAGCCAAAGAAGGGGGGGGGTCTTGTTGAAGATTAAAATGGATGGATGTGTAAGGATGATGCATAGTCACTTAATACCTGCTTTCAAAATTATTTTTCATAGGAAAATGTCAAAAAAGTCAAAAAAGAGAAAGCGCAAGAAGTTGTCATCCTCAAGTGAAGAAGATGAGAAGGTAAGATGACATTCAACAGTGTTTACTATTGTTGCTATGGGTGGTTGATTTGGATAAAATACTGTATTTGGATTAGAGATGGTCCGATGCCATTTTTTGCTTCCCGATACCGATTCTGATACCTGAACTTGCGTATCAGTCGATACCGAGTACTGATCTGATACCAGGGTGTCATATATTTTATTATGTTTTAACAACTGTATTCTACTATCCCTGTATGGATGTGATATGATTTCTACCTTTGTTGTCAGTCTGTCCAGGTTAAACTCTTTGTGAAACATGAACAAACACAAACAATTTTTATTATCCAGTTTGACAAACTGGAAAGACGGAAAAAGAACATAAATAAACTACTTTAATGTAGATTTTCTTTAGGGCTTTATTACGTGGTATCGGATTGGTGCATAAACTCCAGTACTTCCCAATACCAATACCAGTGTTTTAGGCAGTATCGGAGCCGATACCGATACCAGCATCGGTATCGGAACATCTCTAATTTGGATACAGGTTATTTTATACCATGATATCAATATATAGTTGGTATAATGTCACATAAAGTCGGGGGAAAATCAGTTGAGAAAGTGTTCATGGATTAAAAGAAATGACAGAAATGTCTGTTTTTGGCTAGCCCAGCAAATACAGTACAAATCAAAATGCTTCATCACATTTTGAGTATAAATAAAGGTTGAATTAATGAATGAATAATTTGTGCAAAAAATCATTTAAAAATCTAATATTGCCATGAAATAGTCCTCATTGATTTGCAGACAAATAGACTACAACCAGAGATATTAGACAAATTCACATCGTTATGTACTGTACGTCTGCAACTAAATTATTTTTTTCATTATCAATTAATCTGACAATTACTGTATGTTCTCAATAAATCATTTTGTCTTTATCTAAAGTTAAAAAATATATTTTAAATATAAAATACCCATCACAATTTTCCAAAACTGCACATTGATTGTTTTGTTTGACCAATGGTCCAAAGAGATATTTGAGAATATATCTGTATATTGAGCAAATAGTTTGCATTTTTGCTTGAAAAATTACTAAAACTAATATATCAAATCCCCAAATTGTTGCAGATTAATATTCTGTTTAGCGAAATATTGATGAATCAACAAATTGTTTCAGCTCTAGTCTCACCGTACCGTACAGTATATATGCATTGTATATTGTACACAACCAACTGTAGGTGTTTCTGTCATCAAGGGTCTACTCTGTACTCACAATAAGCTGCTCCCAAGAGATTTAATGTTGTTTTTTTTCATGTTTTCAGGCATCCAAGAAACGAGATGTTACCAAGAAGTGCAAACATGGCAAGAGAAAGCAAGATGTAAAAAGTCAGGAGAGGTTAGATACAGTATACTTGACTTTAACAACAAATTTATATTTATATTATGTAGTTGAAAATCATTCACATAATTGATATGTTTGTTAATTATCTCTGACTGATATTTCGTCTGTTCTTCTACATGTAGCTGTGCAGCAAAACCGGAAAATTGTGCTTTTTCTACCGTTAAAGATGTTTCCCAAAGCACCCGCCAGATCAAAAAGCCTGTCTACAGACTGGCAAAAACACAAGCAACAGACCAGAAACCTGTTAATAAGGAAGAAGAATGTACAAAATCAAAACGTGTCTTAGTGCCATCCCATTGGGGAAAATGCTCTAGTAAAGCAAAAAACGATATTTCAGGGAACGAGAATACTGTCAGTGGGAGTAAGACTGTGAAAATGGGACACTTAAAATCCTCGAACAATGCAGGTACAGTTCCTCAGAGGACAGACAAGACATCTAATGAAAGATCAGATAAAAAGTCTTCCCAAAGGAGCCCATCCAAAAGAAAAAAGCAGCTAATGAGTCCCAGTTTGGTTTCTGCTGAACAGAAAGAACAGAGGCAGGATGTCCTGGAGAGGGAGCACAGAGCTGAGGAACCATCAAGGACTGGAAATGACAGCAACACCATCAAGACCAGGGAACCAGACAAGACTTCCTCCGCTTCCAAGGATACTTCGTGGCAAAAGAGAACCGAACTGTTCGAGAAGATGTGCCAAAGGCATAAAAAAAATAAGGCCAAAAGGAGCCTGTGTACAGAAGCCAAAACCTCCTCTTCCTCTACCACAAAGCATTCCTCCACTTCAGCCAAGCAGACTACCTCAGTGAGTAGCTCAAATGTGGTGAAGAATGTCACTTCAATCCCAGGGAATGCCACATCAGTGTCACACAAGACAGCTAAGTCATCATCTGCTCAGCAACAAAAATGCTCTATCGCATCACCTCTTCCTCTTAATTTTAAGATACCAAAAAAGGTTCAACCAAGGCCAGTAGGTAGCACAGGTAGGGATAATGATGCTAGTTCTGCAAACAGAAATCTCAAACATGGGACTGAGATTTCAGCCTCTGGGGCCTCGAGGAGCAACTCCAAGCAGGAAACTGTCCAACAAGCTCACAGCTGTTTGGATGTTACACCTAGTTGTTCATCTGAAGGACAAGATAAGAGGTCATCTTTGTCAGATCAACTCCCAGCTACGTCTCATACCGTCACTGAGCCGTGGTATGACCAGGTAATAAAAAGCATAATTCATTTAATGTGAACAAGTCAGTCTTTGTTTTACATTTATTGTTTATCTTGACAAAAATGATTCAAATAATACCATTTTTCTAGCTAGTATGTTAAAATGACATCAGTATTTCGTTGTTGCAAAATGGGAGAGATTGTTTGTTTTTAAAATGTGTTTTTCTTTAGATGCAAGTGGTTGAAGAGCTACATCTTGCCCGTTCTGAGAAGAGATTGGAGGTGAATGTAATGCAAAGCTATGGAGAATTAACCTGTATGGACATAGACCTTCCAGAAGAGGGAGCTGCAGACACATGTAAGTTTTATTGTTTAATTGGTAGACGCTTGACATCTTGTACACTCATAAGTGTAAAATGTAAACTCTTTTTGGAATGTAGTCTCAAATGACCAAATGCAGGCACTGTATGTTAAGTTCAAAAGTGTATGCATTGTATTGGCCTCACATTTAGTGTGATTTACCTGAAACATGATACGTAAGCAAAACAAAAACCTTTGCCTCAGAAAGACACATGACAATATTTACAAAATAAGACCTGTCAAGTTACAATTTTATATTCTTCACTGGCTTCTGGAATCAGGTCTCCGAATATAGATTAGTGTCTCCTCCTGTCCTTGAAAATCTTGTAATTATTTTAAGATTATAGAGTAACCCCACAGAAGATGCGAAAAAGATAATAGTGCCATGTAGGTAAAACATGAGGTCACATAAAAAGGTCAACAATTCTGACCCATAACCTTCACAGGCACTAAACTTACGCTGAAATTGTTATGTGCAATTTTATTTATTTTATTCAGTTGTTAACTTTTGACAGTCAACAAACAATTCACTAAACATGAACTTGTCTTTTTACAGGTAAACAACCTCCTCAGCAAGACCTAATCCTTGTTTTGGACACCAACATTCTCCTCAGTCACCTGGATTATGTGAAAAAGATCAGATCTCACGGCCTTGGAGGTGTTGACATTTATTTTAATACTTGATGTTTCTTGTAGAATGATTTATAATGATTTTATATGTTATATAATGATATAACACATGCCATTATACAAGGTATCCAGATAGTTTATTACTCCCAAGTGTGTCCACACATTCTATTTACCTCGGAACTCGGAAGCCGGAACTGGGAATGACGTCATACCCGAGTTGAATGCGTTCTATATAAGTTGGATTTTCATTGTTTTCATTAGCTCTAGCCCGGTTAGCTATTGTTAGCAATACCAGTTGATAACAACGCATTACGCCATTTTTTGTGCATGCAAACAGCGTAACAACATGTCCACAGATAGAAGTTGGACATGCCTGTGTGAACGACTGATTTAGTGACACAAATAAGACAGAAGTGCTGATAACTTTATGTTACTGCAGCTTTCACAACTGTTGATACAGGGGGCAGCCATGTTGGATTTTGAACTCGGGCTACTGCGAGGTTGTCCGAGTTCCGAGCTCATAAATCCGAGGTCAGGGGGCGTATTTCCGACTTTGACCTCGTTAAAACCGAGTTCCGAGGTAAATAGAACGCAGCATAAATGCTAGAAGTTATTCAGTTATTCATCAAGAGATGTCCCCACCCTTTTAAACACAACATGTGTTTGCATCTCTAATAGAAAGAAGCAATACATGTTTACCTGTCCTCAGCCCTCTTTGTTTAATTTTGTTTTTGCCCTTATTCCTTGCCCTTACATTTTCCGTATCATTTTAATTAATTTAGTTATATTTTAGGACTAATGAATGATGTCAAGTCCTGATACAATGATCATAGCACACTTGAGGAGCAGGGAGGTAATCTAAGTATGCAAAGAGGAGACCATGTTAACCAGCATCTGCTCATAAAGAAAGAATTTCATCACAAATTCAAAAAAGTGGAAAAGGACATTATCATTGGGACATTATCATTAAAAAAAAAAAAACATATCCAAAGAAAGTAGGATTTCCACATTTTTGGGATTTTCTTCTATTCATGATGAAATGCACTTAAGTTTTGAAATATGGAATCATCACTACTTTGCTTTCTCCCCACTTCATGCTCTCTTAGCCTTGGGATTCCCTATAGTCCTGATCCCCTGGGTGGTGCTTCAGGAGCTGGATTCCCTAAAACGGGGGAAAGGCCTGTCAGGTTCTGTGGCCCACCTGGCAACTCCTGCCATCTCTTACATTTACAACTCTTTGAAGAATCGGGAACCTCACCTCTGGGGACAGTCTATGCAGCAGGCCGCTGAGAGCAGCAGTGAGTGCTGATTTAAGGAAAATATGGGAATTTTCAGTGCACTGAAAGTAGTATGAATTTATTACAACCTAGTATGGAACCTAAAGGTTAAGAGTGGTTATTGTCTTCATACGCTGTCCATGAGCCCATATCAGATTTCTATTTGGGACTGTTGGGTGTTATCTTAGACATAAACAGGATGGCTGAGCAGGCTAATATACATAAATGTCACCCGTGGTTACAAAAGATCACACATCAAACATTACAGAAATTTGCAGGCAAAACAGTAAGCACTTACGTGGAACATTTCTGCTTTTTCTATGGGTAAAAGCATCACAATATAATAATATATCTTTCATATCAACACTCAAGTCCTTGTGGGATTTTTGGCTGTAAACATTTTTTTTTAGTTCTATTAGAACCTGATCATTGACTTTGATGGGTTTGCATTATTTATTTTTTGCAATTAGAGCCAGTATTTTGAAAGTCTAGTATTGAGCATGGTATAGTGTTTAAGTTGTGGGAGATCACATCATGTTATTCCTTCTATAGAGCTTTTCTACCTTTACAGTAAGCTATTACATAAACAGCAACAGAGCTGCCATGCATCCCTGCCCAACACTAATATAAACACTAGGTGGCACTAGCACTAAGCTTGTCCTCCACAATTCATCTTCATAGCATACATTGTGAGCATCTCAAGGGCAGCCATGCATAAGGTAACCCACTTCTTAGCTGTATGTAATATTGATCAGACATCAATATTTCAACAGTGGTATGAGGATATCTTCGAAAAGATCTGTGAAAAGGAGATTTAGCAGAGATAGTGTTTAAGTATTTCGGAGGATATAAGCATTTAGTGCATCTCCTAAAAATAGGCCTGAGATCTCCATCTTGTTTTCTTCATATTCCCCCTTGTCTTTAAAAGAAAAAAGACACCCTGTTGTTGTACAGTGTGGTAACACGCTTACCATGAGCTATCGGTATCGTGAATTAAACGTGTCTCTTTGTCCTTATACAGACTGTTTCTCTCTGTCACTCTTCTCTTCCTGTCCCTTACTCTTTCTCTTTGTCCCTCCTTGTCCCCAGATGGTCTGAATGCTGAGAATAATGATGACAGGGTGCTGCAGTGCTGCCTGCAATACCAGAGTCTCTACCCAGAGTGTGCTCACATTCTATGCACGTGAGTTTCCCCTCCCCCTATGGTATACTGCTGCTGCTGCAGAGTCTGTGTCCTCTGCAAATAATGCACATGCATGTGACACAGTGGGTCCAGCCAGATAGTTCCAGTTGAAATAAAAGAAAGAGAAGGCCAGACAGAGTAATTAGGCAAGAATAGATGTGCTGAGCAGGGATTAGTTCAGGGATTTTTCGGCTTACATAGTGGGGTGGCCATTGTGTTGTTTCACCTACTTTTTCCTTTTAGCCTATTTCTCTGACTGCCACTATTTCCAGACATGTAATTGATCATTTTGCTAAATTAAAGGAGAAGTTAGTGGGCAGACATTCGATTAGTGTTGCACAGCAACAGGTCAGATCACTCTGGATTCGGTTTTACCCACCAAACCTCCAGGCTGCTGTAAAATAGATGTGTCTTAATGTTGTTTGTGTGATCACTGCCATATAGACTTGCCTGAAAAAACAACAACAACATATTATTCCCTCTTTTCTCTCTAGTAATGATAAGAACCTATGCAGTAAGGCCCTCCTGAGTGGGGTGAAGGCCCTCAGCAAGAGTGATTTAGAGGCAGAGGTTGGAAGATCCAGACATGGCTTTCATCCTCTGCAAAACATTAAGACTCCCATGCTGCCTCACATCAGCCCTCCTGTCTCCTCACCAGTGCCAAGGAGGAGCTACACGCCAGTCCAGCCACACAGTCAAGAGAGAACAGGCATTTCTGAAGAGAAAGGTGAGTCAGGAATTAATGTGTGCTTCTTGCAAATGACCGGCCATATTCCATCATAGTGTTATAGTTAACAGCACATACCATCCAATAGGGGTGTGCAAAAAAATCCATTCATATTCGAATCGCAATTCAAGCTCTACCGATTCAAAATCGATTCATAGAATTCCAAAAATCGATTAATTTTTTTTATTTTTTTTATTGTATGTTTACTGCAATCACATGGGAAAAGTAACTACATTTACATACTGTGAGTCGTTTTTTGAATTGAGAATCGTTTCTGAATCGAAAATCGATTCGTGACATTTTCTGAATCGTGCACCCCTACCATCCATACACCTGCCATGTCTTCCCAGCCCTTCCAATTTCCGTGTTTTTTTTGCCTCACTTCAGGTCCATCTGTGTTCAATTCAGGTGACGTTTTAGCAGTTTTAACAAACAAAAAAGGAAATATAATAGAGTTTTAATTAGTGTTAGAGTTAAAATAATTATGATATGCTCCTGCTCTCTCTCCTACTGCACATACATGCATATAATCATGTAATGTAAAGAATAACTGCAGTCCTGCATTATGTGTTAATTGTGTGTATCTACTAATATACAATATGTATGTATGTATGTAACTGATCACAGATGACAAGCGGCTGACCAAAAGAGAGGATGAAGAGAAGACAAACTGGGACCGTGGCTGTGTTTCTGAAATAGAAGACTGCCTGCGAGAGGTGCTGTCTGATGTGTTAGAGGTGGAGATGAAGGCTGCTTACCAAGAGCTCTGGCTAGAGGTAAAATTGTGTTTCACTTTATCTTTTAGACAATATTTTAAATAGTATTTTACTAATAGTATTTAGTGCTGCACATTGCAATTGCAATACCAGTCAAAAATAATCGCAATTACATATTTTCCTTGTATCGTGCAGCCCTACTGGTATTCATTAATTGATTAAAGGCAAGAATTTGGTTTAATCTTTGCATGAGTTTAATGACTCTTGTAAGTCATCTTAGATCAGATTTATGGGTTTTTGTGTGGAAAATTGTAATCTCTTATGTGCCATACGGGAGTCTAGATGTGCCAGATTGAATGACATTTTGAAAATTGCAATATTTTTTATTTTTCGTGTTGGCTTTTGATTGTTTTGTTTTTCTGTCAACAGATAGTTTACCTGAAACCACCATGGACTCTTCAAGATGTCCTGCATTGTTTAAAAAAGCACTGGATTGCTGTTTTTGGACACATTGTTCCACGGAGGAAGCAGCAAACTGTTTTAAACCTCATCGACTTCTTCAACTCAGGTATGTAGGTGGATGAGGGGGAAGGGCTATGATGTATTTTGAGTGATTTTCAACGTACATATTTTTAAAATGCTTTTTTTTCTTATGAACAAAAACATTTATTTTATTATATTTTACCCCAGTTAGAGATTATTAAAGATCCAGTACAGTCTTAGGTTTTTTTTTGTGCCAGAAATAGATAAATAATGTCTACAAACAGATAATATATAAAACAGATAATAAATAAATAATCATTAAATCAAGTAAGTTTAGAAATGAGCTTTTATCTTCAGCTGTGCAGCCATATATGGAGGATATATTTATTCATAATTCAAATTGAAAGTCCAAAGAGAAAACAAAGCAAGATCAAATTAAAAATAGTATTATTTTACTACGCTACTAGGAAAAATCATGCCATAATTAAATGTGAAATGTAAAAAGCATGTATTTAAAAGCTCAAATAGAAAAAAAGAAATAATTTTATTTTAGCCTTTCCCTTTTATAATTTTCAATTTTCAATTTGACATTTTATCTTTTGAATTTTACGTTTTACATTTGACATTGACATTTTAAGATTCACCTTTTACATTTTGATTTAACGTTAAGCTTTTCATTTAGAAGTGACAGGTGTCAATTTAAATGAGGAGGCGTGGCCCAACTACTGGTGGGAGGGTCTGAAACCACTTCCAGCTGACAGCGGGGTCTCTGAGCATTACTGGCCGACCAGTAAGCAAGCGATCCCGGCCACCGCCAGCTGGCTGTCACCTAACACTGGAGCTTCCAAGTCCGACAACATATCGGAGCAAATGTGCAATTGGCCATACCTTTTTGTAAAACTGCCCATATTCAAACTGTACACAGTTAATTTCTCGCATAAAACAGTCTCAGAAATGAATTTAGTGGTGAAATAGAAGACGAAAAAAGCAATCAATTCTAGAATCTAGATTGGGAGTTTGCCATAGTAGCAGCAGGCAACAACAGGAAACCTTTTACAATTTTAGTCTGCTATTTCACCACTCATTTCCCCACAACTTTATCTAACTATAAGCGCGGTTCAATCATGCGAGGCTCAGCTGCGGCTCATCTAGAGATTCGGCATCATCGCCGCTACAGCGCGTAGCGATGTGCCCCGGCCCCGGGCAAGGTAAGGAGACAGGCGCTGTAGCGGCTTCTCCAGCAGGCTGAACCGGTTTCCTCCCTCCCTCCCTCCCTCCCTCCCCTTGCCCGGGGCCTGGGCACATCGCTACGCACTGTAGCGGCTTCTCCAGCAGGCTGAACCGGCTTCCTCCCTCCCTTCCCTGCCCGGGCCACATCGCTACCTGGATGTGTGATGGCTAGACTAAAAAAAGGGGACACGTCGAATCTCTATGAGCCGCAGCTGAGCCGCGAGATTCAAGAATTGATTGTTTTTTTCGTCTGCTATTTCACCACTAAATTCATTTCTGAGACTGTTTTATGCGAGAAATTAACTGTGTACAGTTTGAATATGGGCAGTTTTACAAAAATGTATGGCCAATTGCACATTTGCTCCGATATGTTCAGAGACCCCGCTGTCAGCTGGAAGTGGTTTCAGACCCTCCCACCAGCCGTTGGGCCACGCCTCCTCATTTAAATTGACACCTGTAACTTCTAAATGAAAAGCTTAATGTTAAATCGAAATGTAAAAGGTGAATCTTAAAATGTCAATGTCAAATGTAAAACGTAAAATTCAAAAGATAAAATTAAAAATTGAAAATTATAAAGGGGAAAGGCTAAAATAAAATAATTTCTTTTTTTCTATTTGAGATTTTAATTTAAGTATTTCCATTTAAGCTTTTACATTTCACATTTAATTATGGCATGATTTTTCCTAGTAGCATAGTAAAATAATACTATTTTTAATTTGATCTTGCTTCGTTTTCTCTTTGGACTTACTGGAATTATGAATAAATATGTCCTCCATAGAGCCATAAGGTTTGATTTCTAATATGGCATACGTTGTGTGCAGTACATCAACTCAAAGTGTGTTAACTTCTGGCATTGTTTTTTTTTTGGCATATTCTAATCGTCCTTCGGATGTAAACAATATATTTTGAAAACAACAACAAACTTGAGATACTACATGAGATACGAGAGCAAAAAATTTTACTTCTGTGGAAACGACCAAGCCGAGCTCCCAGAGGTGTATACATGCAAAGATATTCTTTGTTCCACTGTAACAGTTTTAAGACTGTAAGCCGAGCATTTTTTCTCCTTTTTATTCTTCCCCGGACAGCGGTGTTGAGATACTGAGTCATCCCCCAGATAAAACCCTTACTCCACTGGGGTATGACGTGGTCTGTCCTGCACTGCGCTAGAACCCTACAGAACTACATACAGAATCAGGTCATCTGCTAAAACAGGACACTCCAATGTGTGTCAGAAAGATGCTGAGTTGTTCACTGCAGCATTTCTTACTCTGGATCTCATCACTGGACCAAATTAAATTACACTAACTGTGTGTGTGTGTGTGTGTGTGTGTGTGTGTGTGTGTGTGTGTGTGTGTGTGTGTGTGTGTGCGTGCGTGCGTGCCTCTCATTCAGTCTCTGTGTCCACCTGTCTGGGGGTGGCTGCTACATCTCTTGCTCTGTGTATCCTTGGTACACTAACATGATTCTGGATTTCTTGATACCACGCAGCCTGGCTCTGTGCCAGGACTGTGAGAGGAGGACGAGGAGGGGGAAGAAAGGAAGGAGGGATAAACTGAACAAAAACAAATCTAGGAGTGGAAAAGTACTGCAAGTGTGTTTGTTGTTAGCTGTAGCTACACTTGTGAGGACAGACCTTTTAGTTCAGGGAACTTTAGTCACATTTTACTGCGTATTGATAACTGCTTAGGTTACAGTGAGGGTAAGGGTTACCGAAATGTATGTATCTGTTATTGTTAAGGTTACGGTAAGGTCCCAGAGAATTAATGTGAAAGTCCATACAATGTCCTTTCAAGTATTCAGTATAGCAAAAACAGAGTTGGACATAAGACACATGCTCACAGTTTCTCAGCTGACTTGTTTTTGGCCAGTGTCTAGCTGCCTGACTCTTTTGTTCCTCTTATATACACAACACATCCATCTTCCTTTTGCCTAGGTGTACCAAACTGGCAACTGATTGTCTGTATATTTTGAAGTGCATCTATGTGCATCTACTGGCACTGACCCACATGATGGGTGATATCTATCTCTCATGTGTTTACCCAGGTGAAACTGCGGACTGTAGCGCTACCTCAGCGGCCCTCCAAGAAGCTAAGGAGCTTGTGAAAGCGTTTGGGAAAAGTTCAAGCCGTGTTCCCAGTGCCATCTCCATAATGGACAACATTTACAATAAGCTACAACCGCAGGTCAGCTAGGAGCAAATTAGACACCTCAAAGTATTCCACTTCCGGTCTGTTCAAATAGTTACCTCCTTTTCTAGGACTGCACTCTCTTAATTGTTTTTACATTGTGGTGGTTTGGAAGCACAGAATATTTTCATACCCTGTTTGTATCGTGTGATGTGTTTATACCCAGATAGCAAGTGGGGAAAATCTATTCTCTTTTAGATTTGAAAGAGTTGATTACCACAATAATAATAACCCAGACAGCAGGATGCATTTTCATACTATACACAGGTTTTTAATTGACACAATTGGATTTTATATCTACATATGTGTATGTGTGTTTGTGTGTGTAGTGGGAATCTCCTGCCTGTGATGTTGTCATGAATGATGATGATGAAGACAAACAACCCACATCTGCTCAGGTTTCTCACCAGGAAGTATGGGCCCTGTTTGAGAACATCTGGGCTAATGTGTTCCAATTAAGGTGGGTGTAACATGGATTTGACTGATGCAGTACTGGGATGATTCTACTGCAGACATTTGAGAATGATATGTTACATATTTGAAGAAAAAATGCCTTGATTTTTACCTGGACTTTATGTCACCTTACATTCAAAAGTTGTTGTTTCCTGCTGCAAGAAGACACCATTATATAGAGTGAACGAGGTCTCTTGCAACACTTCTGCTAATAGAATGTGTAGTGGAAAGTAGAAAGAAAATTAGCAGGAACAAAACAATTTGGAGGTTGTTTATTTTTATATTATTGTGTTTTTTCCATTTCCATTCCACTGACCCTCTAAGGTCATTTGTTTCTGTCATGTTTCAGCTTAGAAGTGTTCAAAGCTCTGGGCTTTGACCCTCACACCATGCAGAGGGCTCAATCAGTAGGAGGCCCTCCGCCACCACAGGACGCTTTGGTCTGTTTGCACAAACTGTCCTCCATGGTCTCACAGCTGCTCCAAGCCTTCAGCAGGTATCTCAGCCAACTCATATCACTAGACATTCTGCTTCTCTCCCTGTTAGCCACTATGTCCTCTATGTTAACTTTATATTACTCACTTTGTACAACTATGTGAAAGGAGGTAGCCTGTGGTGATGAACCCACAAAGATTTATCACTCGACTATGCCGTTCCCCTCAGCTCTACAGAATATTGTAGCGACTTGTAGCTCATTGTTTTAGTTTTCCAGCCCGCAATCTTTCGTTTCACTCTCTCATAGTGTTTTTTTTTTTTTTTTTTAAGCGAAAAATCTCTAAAAACCAAATGCACACTACCTGCCCGGCAAAGTTAGAGACTGTCTGGTAATAATATTGTGAATTGATTGATCGATTCTCTGACACGATTTATTTCTCACGAACTGTAATGTTTATTGCACACAGGAACCATGACAAAACAAAACAAATTGGCAGTACTAAACATAGATTTTTTTTTTTTGCCACCTATAGCACATTGCGCATCACCACAAGCCTGTACACATAGAGGCTTCAATGAATAAAGAAAATAAAGTACATACTGGCCATTTAAATACAGTAGGCTACCAAAAATAGTGACATATAACACACTGAACTAAATATGGCCCTGATGCAGGCTCTATCTGAACTCCTTAAACATGTCTTTACATAATTAAAACATGTCAGTCAACATGCTGCAGCTACAGCTTCAGTCTCTAGAGAAATGGAGTTTGTCAATTGCCAATTTAAGTACAGTATCAAAAACAGAATGATTTCTTAGCACGCTCTTTAACTGCTTGCCTTTCATGTCTGCAGCTGTCCTATCAAAATAAAGGCTGAAAATGCCCCCAAAAAACCCGAAGTCATTTAAAAATTAAATCGCGAACAGGGGTGAATCGAGATCGCGATTTTATAATGATTAATCGTGCAGGCCTACTCAGGAGATGGTGGAGAACAAATGCAGAGCTAAAAGGACTGCCTTGTATACCAAAGTTAAACTTGATTGCTATAGCTGTATCCATATGCAAAATGTGTTACAGACCCCGTGTTAATCCTCTGTGGGTTTAAAGAGCCTGGGTCATATGAGAATAAATTGAGGTCAAAAATTAGGTTTCTGAGCAGGAATTCTGTGGCACCTCTGAAAACCTCTCCTGCAACACCCTCCATAACTATTGTGGCGATCTCTTTTCATCGTACCAACTTGTCCATCTTCACTAAACCCTCTGACTTAACCTTCCTCATGCCTTCACAGGTGTCTCACCTTTGTCTGGACAACCAGTCCCTCTAAGAAGCCCCTTTAAACTGTCCTTCACCTGTCCTTAACCAGCCTACGCCTTCCTGTGTCCTGATTATGTGTATGAGTTGTATGCTCTCAGCTGTCAGGCCCTATTTGCATGTAGTGTTAATCTGCTTAACCTTGTAGCTTCGCCTTATCACCTTTGCCATGACGCAACAGAAAGCGCTACACTGTAAGCACTGCTTAATTTCTCACAATGCCTTCGAGAAGGAAAATGCTAACAGTTATGCCTGAGATGTCTTCACCTCCTGTAGGCTTTCCCACGGTATACTCAGGCATGCAGTGGCATCTCAAAATATTTGTACTTGCACAACATCCTTGCAGTCAACTTGTTTCCCGTTAGGTTAGTGATGATTAACAAGAACACATTCCACAATTTAGAATTCTTGCGTCACTCTGAATTCTTACTCTCTCGGCCTACAAAACCAGTATAAAAGACTTTTCCTTTTGGTTGTAATGTACTCTGAAAATAACCTTTAAAATGTGTGTGCCGATTAAATCAAATTGTGTTTTGTGTCTGCTGTGCATTATTTTGTTATCTCTCGGTCGGTTGTGCTCCCCTCTGAATCTGTAACATGTTGCTTCATGTAGGAAAACATCTTGTAGAGCAGGACCTGTAGAACCAGTAAAAGCAGTTGTAAGAATTTGGACAATGTTTTTAACAACAAGATAAGTGTGTTTTTATTTATCTCTGTGATGATAGATGAAGAAAAGAAAAATGATGCTCTTGCAGGGTTTTGTCAGCTCAGTGGTTATAAAACAGACAAAATAGCCCTCTTAGATCATTATCCACTAAACTCCTAAGTATGTGTCCCAGGTGCACTTTATTACCACTTCCACCCACCAGGCCTTTATCTCCCCTGTTTATTGTGTTTGCCAGCCTTTGTCTGTCTTTGTGGGATGTTAATCAGTCTGAAGAGGAGCAGTGTCCTCCAAAAGTTGTTTGTAATGATAATACTTTTTTTTTTTGCATGTGGAGCTGTAAGTGTGCACTCTATTGTTCAGACACTGATATCCTGCTAGTGCACAATCAAGACCTAAATCAGGTGAAGGTGCAGATGTTCTCTCTGCACAAAAAAAACCTCAAGTTCTACCACAACTGCATCCTCTTTTAAAAGCAGATTTTGTTGGATCTTGCTTTTCTCTCAAGCTTGTAGTCACCGTGTGTGTGTGTGTGTGTGTGTGTGTGTGTGTGTGTGTGTGTGTGTGTGTGTGTGTGTGTGTGTGTGTGTGTGTGTGTGTGTGTGTGTGTGTCTTTGCTCAATTGTGTGGCTTTTGTAGATATATGTCAAAGTTGTACATGTTTGTGATGGATTTCCCCTTTGGTGTGAAGCACATTGAGTTTATTTTAAACTTCACTTCACTTAAATGTTCAGCTATTAGTTATAAATAACAGTCATTATGCTTACACACCCACCTCTCACCCAATGTCTGCTGGAATTCCCTTCTAAAGGATAAGCAAGTATAGCTAATGGAGGGATGGATGCTTACACATGCACTCAATATAAACATGGCGGTTGTGTTTGATACCTTTCTGCAATAACGGTGAATTCTTTCGAATTTTTTAGCACACTTATATATCCTTATCTATACAGATGCGTGTGTGTGTGTGTGTGTGTTGGGCTGCTCAAGTACCATTGCCTAGGAGACAGCCAGACTCATTTCCACATGTTTGAGCGGAGCTATGACTCATTTCATACAGGCTATCTTTTTTTCGTCTCCCTCTCACTAATTTTTCTCATTCTGTGGACACTAGACATGTATAATTTAGGTCTCTGCTAAAATTACCATTTTCTATTCCTCAATCTTCCCTCCTCTACTTGCTTTCTTTTTGTCTGTTACTTTATGTTTTCCTAGGCCTTCAGGGTAGCCCTCTGTAATAAAGCTATTGACAGTGGTGTGTGTTTGCGTGTGTGGAGTTGGGTTAAGTGCATGGTAATGAATGGATGAATAGGTAGAGAAAACATTCAACTATCTGTGTATTCATTTTATCTGCAGCTGTGCCAAAAGATTGTATATAAACTAAAAAGAGAATTATGTGCTTTATCATTGTCTTCTCGACGTTAAAAACTCTCTTAAGAAAGTTAGTAAGGAGTTAGGGGTAGCAGGACAGAATACATTGAAAACGTCTTATTGCATGTAATTTAATTTACTATTTAAATGCTCTTACAGTAGTGAAAACAAAAGATTGATTCACTTACACTGACCAAATGCTGCACTGAGGTAATAATTAAAATATCACACCTTTTCAGGCTTCACCTGGAAGAGAAGTCATCTCTAAAATGTGTGTTTTTCTTCATCCCAGTGTCTTGTCCTCAGCTCCTGGTTTAGAGGAAGTCCAGACACTGCTCGGCATCATCCACTCTAATAAGGTTGGTGCCATTTCACAGTTATTGCTATAAAATTAGATGGGTGCCTTTTTAATTGAATCATTTGGCCTTTTTTCAAATGTGTCCTTTGTCATGTTGAACTCACCTTGACCTGTTCATTTTCAGTTCAGCTCATATGCCTTGTGTTTCAGATTGTTGATGTGGATTCCAGATTGACAGCAAAAGACCTTCTAGATTGTTTCTCACAACAAGACTACAGGTAGGACACACACACACACACACACACAAAAATAATAATGATTATTGCATATATATAATAAATATATAAATATATATAATATTGTTGATACAGAGCATACATTTAAATGGTTGCTGTTACACTATGACTTCTGTCTGTCTGGTAAATCAGATGGATTTTTTTGACTCAACTCACACAGTTGCTACAGATTTTCTTTTTAAGACATTATATAGATTTCTCAATATATATACTACTTATTCACTCCTAATTCCGCCGATATCAGCTTGACCAGATAGATAGTTCAATTGTCTCCCTCTTCTGATAGATTGAGGATTCGTATTTTGCTGTTTCATCTCGTCTCATTCTGTTTCCTTGGGCATCTCACTCAACCTCCAAATATTGAAGTTGTTCTTCCACAGAATTCATTCTCTTTTCTTGTGAATTGATGTGCACTACTTGCTTGTGCAAGTCGGAGAAGAGAGATTTCATTTTCTTGTCCAGTGATTCAACTTAAGTTTCAAAAGATTTCACTTTATGTTCAACTGACACCAGCATCAACATTCGTTTCTCAGCTTAAAGTGCCCATATTATGAAAAAAACACTTTTTCTGGGATTTGGGGTGTTATGTTGTGTCTCTGGTGCTTCCACACAGATACAAACTTTGAAAAAAATCCATCCATGCTGTTTAGAGTGAGATACAGTTTCTGAATGTGTCCTGCCTTCAGTCTCTGGGTGAGCTGTTCAAAATCGGCACGGCTTGTGACATCACAAGCCGAAACGAGCAGGCTAACCGCAACCATTAGCTCGTAGCGTTAGCGTGCTAACGCTAGCATGCTACCTCGTTCTCAATAGCAAAGCACTGCTACAACACCACACAAGTTCACCATAATCTACAAAAGAACTACTTACATGTGCGCCCTCATTTAGAAGTCTCCCAGCTAATCCTGCCTTGTAACTGACTGAAGTTGTAGAAACAGCCTTTCTTTTACTGTCTATGGAGCTAGCTAGCTGACATGATCTACATCTGAGCTACTGGGCATGTGCAGTGCAATCAAAGATGGTACAGAAGAAGAAGAAGAAAAGAGGTCTCACTCTGTAGCTAAAACAGAGACCAGCTGAAAAGAGGATCTGCAGCAGTGAGAGAGAGCACTGCAGTACAACAAAAATATGGTGTTTTTTGAAAATTAAACCATGTAAACCTATTCTGGTGCAACATTAAAATACAATTATGAACCTGAAAATGAGCATAATATGGCTGCTTTAAAATGCTTTACCTATGCATTACTGTCCTTTGCGTCTCCTGGTTGTTCTTTGTTCTCTTCGTCTCTGGCCTTTGAGGAAATGGTTGATTTGAATGTCAGCGTTTCTATTCACTGACAAATGCGGCAGATTTCTCAAATCTTTTACAAATATAAACTTGTACTTGCTTCAGAATCAGAAAGGGCTTTATTGCCAAGTACGTTGCACATACGAGGAATTTGTCATGGTGTTGTTGGAGCATGTCACACATACAAATATAAGAAGGATAAAAAGAATATAAACAATATAAGTATAAACATATACACACAGTATGTATTAATAACGATAAAATAAATTTAAATAAATAGTAAAATAAGTTAAACAGTAGTAAAAAGGAACAAGCCTATCTTCAAGCCTATCTTATCGCTTCCATATGTTTTAACATCCAGGATGAGCTAAGCGTCCGTTTTTGTCACTTTCCTTTGGAGGTTAGGTGCATTAAAACTAGTGAAATAGATCCAGCGCCTTGATTTAACATGTAGCCACTGAGTTTGATGTATGTGTATAGCAACGACTTTCTTCTGACCAGAACGACAATGTTTGATTTAAAGTCAAACATTCTCAAGTTTTCCGAATTCTTGTGCTCTTTGTAGAAGCATGCCCGGGCAGGTACTGTATGTGTGTTGTTTATCCATTGTCATTACCGTTAGTTTGTCATAGTTGCCCTCCTCACAGATATCCCCAGCAGAGCTCTGACAACAACGGTGGCCATGTCAACAGTTCCAAACAATTGTGTGTGTGTGTGTGTGTGTGTGTGTGTGTGTGTTATTAACATATTTCTTTGAAAGAAAGCTTCATAGATCTTTGTACTTTTGTAATCTAATGAAATGATGAAAGGCACACCACATTCAATCAACTCATTTTTATTTGACACATCGTACAAGGTACAATTCCAGTGAAATGTTATTACCCACCAGGCTAGCATATAATGGGACTGCTATGCAGTTACCTGGATCACAAATCAGTTGTTTTGTTAGCTGTTAAAACATGCACACACGGTGTCTTGCTGAGTCAGGATTTATCTGTTACATTGAAAAGAATGATGCTGGTTCTGTACTAAGTTGACCTTTTCAAGTGGCAGTGAGAATTAGAAATACATGTATGATCGGCTTTATTTGAACCATGGAGATTAAACAGTGTATGGACTGCTCCTGAATGGACTCCCATAAACTCTTATACAGAGTAAAGGAAGTGTTGACTTAGCAAGCGTAGCTGGGATCACAGCTGAAGTGAGGTATGTGTCACTTCACCAGGCTATTGTCAATGCCATCTACCTCACACACCTTATTTCAACCTGTGGCCTATTTATGATTATTTTTAAGTTGAAAATTATAAGCATCTTTTGGAAGGAGTTATCTTGTGGAAATTATCTGTAAGCACTACAACACACTTAAAGGTGCACTATGCGTTCCTGCATGGTTTCAGCGTGATTTCATTCTCTTCTTGATCCGCTAGCTGCCTGCCCCCTGAATACACTGTGAAAAAGCCCGGTCTCGGGAGACAATACAGGGTGTGTAAACGTCAAACAAACACTAGGGGGACAGGATAGGCACCAAAATAAAACAAACACGTTCCAGCCAATCACCGACAAGATGGTTGGGGGAGGGAGTGGGGATTAGTGACAGTTAGTCAGTTAGTCGTGACAGTTACGGAAACATGGGGGGAGGGGCGAGCTTGCTTTTGTTTTGTTTGAAATTTACTTGGAACATCAACAGAATTAATGTCATGCAGGAACGCATAGTGCACCTTTAAAATGATGCACAAAAACACTGATGGATTCAAGATCCATTATAATAAAGTTATTAGGGCCCGAGCACGAAAGTGCAAGGCCTCAACGGTGCCTTGCACTGAAAGTGCGAAGATTATTATTCCGCGACGTCACTAGCATTTTTGAGGGGCTTAGCATGCTGGAAAACTCACAAAAATTTGCACACATATCAGACCTGGTAAACACTACAAAGATTCGAAAAATTACACACAAAAAAAACGTGTTTGACCCTATAACTCCCAAACCGTACATCGCACATTCAAAAACTATGTATTCTCGTATTCCCTGGATTCAACTGAATCTCCTGATATAGGCCACGCCCATTTCCGCCCTAGACTTTTATGCGTGAAATATTGCGATTTATCGAAAACCTACTTTGCCGAACTCCTCCTAGACCATGCGACCGATCTGCACGAAATTTGGCTAAATATGCATAAAAAAGGCAAAATTCGGATAAAAATTGCACAAATTACGCACAAACAAATTTGTGTAGCTAACTAAAAAAACACCAACTTTGCCATATCTGGACCAAAATTAAGACTACCAACGCGAAACTTTAGATTCTTGTTTGCCATGACCCTCTGGAGGTCCTCCACACATTTTACGAACATTGGCCACTAGGGGGCGCTACAAGTAGAAAAAGTTTATATCTCATGAACAGCTCATCAGATTTTTACAAAATGTGGAGGGTACCATCTAGGGCCAATCCTGAGGCCACCCCTAGAGTAAGGTACTGTTTGGTCAAAGTGGGCATGGCCTGTGGGACCCTAACTGGTTTTAGCCCTTGGGCACATTTTTGACGGCCTCAGTATATACGAAAAACTCACAAAAATTGACGCCCACATAAACTCCTGGGAGCTTTGCGAGACTGTTAAGCGATTTGGCCCATACCTGTAAGCGGGCTCCATAGTGCCCCCTAATGCGTGGAAGGTCTTAACTTGGACATAGTTGCTCCGATCTTCACCATTTTTAATATTTAATACACATATTGCTCTAATCATTGTGGACATATTTCCCATTTACCTTCATTAGTTTTTTTTTTTTTAATTTATGCATTTTTCATGTGTTTTACATTCTTTCGAACTCGTCCTAGGCCGTGATTTCAATCTTCTTGAATCGTTGCAGGTAGTATCTGTTGACCCTCATGACGAAAAGTTATCCAAAGAATTTTGATAGTTGAAAAAATGCGCAAGTTATAGCAACTTCCTGTCTAAACAGGAAGTTGCATTATCTTGGCAACAATTATTTCGATTGCCCCGAAACTTGACAAAGTTTCCTCATGGCCGGTGTAGCATCTGTGCTAAACTTGGCGGCAATCGGCCATTAGATGGCGCTGTTTTAATTTTTTGAAATAATCAGCAAAATATCGATATATGGGAAACCTACTTTGTCTAACTCCTAATGGCCCGTGAGTCCAATCTGCACGAAAACTTGGATATAGATTCAGTGGACCCTCGTGACTAAAAGTTATCAAAAGAATTTTGATAGCTAACACAATGCGCAAGTTATAGAGGACCAACTTCTTGTAGGTGGCTGTTGAAACAGGAACGGTTGTATCTTGGCAAAAGTTTTCCAATTTACATGAAACTTAGAATGTGTGGTCTACATGTGATATTGAGCCGTCCCCTATACTCTAGCCACACCAATGTACACAGACCACGCCCCTTGTGAGAGGTATCATTGAACTCAGCAAAGAGTTCCTTTTTAATTGGTGACGGTTTGCCCCGCCCCATATGCTTAAGCCATGCCCCCTTTAATAACTAATGACCCGTTTCTTGTACACTATTGTGTGAGGTATCATTGAACTCAGCAGAGAGTTCCCTTTTCATTGGTGACGATTTGCAATGTCTGAGTGCCGCACAAATGCACGGCCGCAAAAAGCGGCATCCGCCAGTACCCACAACCTGCAAGGAGGCGAGGGCCCATTCATTGCTGCTTGCAGCTTTAATTCTTCTTCTTATTATTATTATTATTATTATTATTATTATTATATAACAGACACATACCTCAGGAGGAAAATGGTGTCTTCTGATCAGAGAGACAGAAAATGCATCATGTATAGTCTTCCCAAAACAAGACCTGAGTGTCTTAAGAGACCATAGGCTGATCAGTCATATGTGCAGCATCTGACTTCTCAATATAGAATGTAACCGAGATACGATACGAGATAAGTAGTGTCAACAAAGCATATGATCTCCATCTGACTTGTTTTTCAGTTATTAGCAAACATGTGATCTCAGTGAACAATCTTCCCAGTTTCCAGATAAACAGAGTGAGCAGAGTCACAGTAATCAAAACCGGCATAAATGATAAAACAATATTTCATGAAGGTTCACTTGCACAGGTATTTGTGTGCAGTTTGAGAAAAAGAGGAGCTGCCGTTTAGGACTACAAAGTGACCTCCAACCTTTCTCTCACTCGCTCATGTAACACAAGCTTTACTCTTGCGCCTTCTCCAAGATTATGCCTGTCTCAAGACTAAATTATTAACACATACAAGCGCACAGTCATCCTACTTATCCTGCTTATGCTTAGCTGCTTTTTTTCCTACTTGTCACTCGTAATATGACGTATTTTAACATAATCTGCATACTGCTTTTGCTGTTAGAAACAACCGGTAATGGAAATGCTAATACAAATGTTTTAGTCCTGAAATTATTAGTTCAATTTTGGTTAGTCGATCAACAGAAAATTATTCACCAGCAATTTTAACAATCAGTTAATCGTTTATCAAGAAAAAGCATAAAGCTAATGCTGATTCCAACTTGCGTTCTGTGTTTTATTGACATAGAAATGTAATATCTTTGCTTTTTGGAATCTTGGTTGCATGTCACACAGTTTCTTTGACATTTTATAGACTTAACAAATTGACAGATTGATTGATAATTAAAAAAATAATAGTTAGTTACAGCTCTAAATATTTGCTTACATTGCATTTTTGTGTAAATAAGCTATATTTTATTTTATACCCTCAGTCCCCCCATGCATGAGCAACAGAATGCACACATACATACTGAGATGAACAGAATCAGTAACCCCGCCACTCCAGGTCCATCATGATATGCTTCCAACGCTAAATTGCTGCTGCAATTCTTTTTACTGCAGATTGAACACAGCAGCTTTCATGGAAACAAGCCAGACTTCTATGTATTCATTAAATCTCTATTTGTCTCTTATCTCTTAAAGTTGCTGCCTGACTGTCAGAAGCTGTTTCTGATGATTTCATAACCCCATAAAATTAATATTGACTTTCACTAACAGCACAAGTGATTTTATAGCTGGTGGTCACTTGAAAAAGATAATTCTGTATTTGGACTGTGGTTACTGTGGTATATTGATAATGCTTATTGTATAACCAACAAGTGTTACCATCAGATAACTGAATGTTTTACTGCATTTTAAGGAGTTACTTACTTACTTGGAACAATGACTTGAAACCATGATGAGACCAAAGGTTTTCAGGTTACCACTAAATATTTGATTTTGTACATTCACTGTGAAGTGATGTAGACCATTACTTAGTGACGCGTTATCTGTGGTGTTAAATATTTGATTTTGGTGCTCAGTGCGGTAGTATGATGTCATCTGTTATATAAAGCCTTAAGGAGGCCCTTTCCAGAAGCATGTCCAGTCACTGGCAGGCAGTTTTCAGTACAAGTAGGCCTCGACGACAGATAAGATTTTCGAAATGTCCGATTCTGTGTTGCTTATCATTCTTGATAACACAAGCCTGTTGGCTTCATGGCTGTGGCTCAGGAGGTACAGTGGGTCGCTGTAATCACAAAGTTGACTGTTCAATCCCCAGTTCCTCCTGTCCACATGTCGAAGTCTTATTGAGCAAGACACAGGTGTGTGTGAATGGGTGAATGAGAGGTAAATTGTAAGTGTAAGTATAAAATGACTATAATATACTAAATATGTTGCAATTTAAAGAAAGGTACAAAAGATGTATTTAAAAAAAAAAAAAAAAGTACAGATGTAAGGAAGAGGTTTTGTTCTTCCTTATCTTAATAGCTAGATAAAGTAGGAAGTAAACTGGAGTAGTTTGACTGTGAATTAGTTGTGGTAAAGGCGGGGTAGGACCTGATAAGCCTATGGCTTCTACCTATCCCTTTTCGAACAGGTCCAGTGTTATGTTGTAATTTTTTTTTTTTATATATATATATATGTGTGTGTGTGTGTGTGTGTGTGTGTATATATATATATATATATATAAATCTTTAAATTGTTCGAAATAAAGATTTCATTCATTCATTAAAATTGTAAATGCAGTCCATTTACCATGGAATAAAACAGATCAAAAAGTAACCAATATAGATATATTTATAAAACTACTAGAAACACCACTTCAAAATTTTATATTCTTAATCAGAGTCTGACTCTGAACTCTGTCATTAGATACATTTGTCATGTATGTGCATGTTCCTTTGCCGTTTTTAGCTGTTAACTTGCTACTGCATTTGAAGAGTGTGAGCATACAGTAAGGAGAGCTTTAATGTGGTCTTATAAATGATTTGCAACCCAGTTGGGAAAGACACACAGTGCACTTGTGTGTTTGCATAAGCCCTTTTCAGAATGCCATCTCGATTTTACTGTTTTTTAAGAGAGTGGGTTGGAAATGGAACCAAACAAATGTGTTTCCCAGGTTTCTGTTTCTCAGCTCAGTTCGCCTTCTGCTTGAAGACATTCAGGTCCAAGAAATATTTGAATAAATGCAACCTTGCATCTCTTTCTACCTGTTTGTGATGTTTTCTATGCATGTGTGTGGTGCTCCAATTGTCTGTGATTTCCCTGGTGACTTATTTGTGTGAAACTGTTGAATTTGCTACACCTGGCTTCTTCTCACCTGTGGATGTGCGTCAGTATAGTTGCCTGATGCGTTTTAATACAGCTACGCTACAAATAATCACAGCCAACAGGCGAGAGCAAATACCTCAGTTGTAAGATATCGCCTCTCCCTTACATTGTATGTGTGAAGTCAAGTTGGCGTGTTACCATCAGTGTTTAACATGCATACCATTTCTCATACAATAAATTGACTCAGACACACAACCTTAAACACCAGCTCCTTATCCATAGCAGTCAGCCCTTTTCAGCATTGTCTTATATCATAATATTTACACATTCGTTTTAAATAACTCAGTCAAGCAGAATGACTAGGGGGAAATACTGTACTGCTGTTTTCATAAAACGAACCATCCTATAGGGAACAGCACATCGTTTGTTTATAGAAAGCCTAAAGCCTTTCATTAATTAATTTTCTGTTCTTTTGATTCAAAAGCTACACTGAAGAGAAACTGCTTTGTGTTTGATAAAACAGATCATTCACTCTCAGTTGTTTCTCACCAAGTCAATATTTTTGTTTTTCGACAATTAAATGATAAATGGATTATAGCCATGTTAGAAATAGAGCTTTTCTTTCATCCTCTATTCCATAATATTACTGAAGTATAATACTATTTCATCATTTACTAATTGGACTGTACCAAAAGCCCTCGCAAGCCTTTGTAGGTCAAACATTTCCTAAGCAAACCCAGGGCCACCTTGTTATCATTAACTGGCTTTCCTTCGTAAGCCTTTCTGTGCGACTGACTTACACTCGTCAGGTCAATTTTTAGGCTTTTAAATCAACGTCAAACGGGAAAACTCTTAAAAATGCCTTAGCTAGTTAATATTATCAACGTGTGCAACAGGATTCATTCTTTACAGCGTAATTGGTGTACAGTGAAAGAAGGGAAACACTGTTCATGTTAACAGCATCAAGAGAAAATCTCAAAGCATGTGTCCAACCAAAAAAGAAATAAAAAATATACAGCTAATGTTTCCAGATAATCAATTAATTATCTTTTATAAAAAAAAAAGAAAAAGAAAAGCAACCCTCCTGCACATGTTTGCCTACTATTCTGTTCTTCTTTTTCCTCTGATATTAAGAAGTAGATTGTGGAGACCAAGAGTTGGTCACCATGGAGATAATCCATGTGTCCATAGCAGCATAACGTGATTGGCTTGAGAAGAACAGCAATCAGTTATGTCATCCTAATGCATCATGTGGTTCTATATTCGATTTGGTACAAATCGTTGCTGTCTCCTGGGGATATCCATTAATTATATCAAACACATACAGACAGTTATGTAACACACAGAAGCAGCACAGCTCTCCCTTTTGTGTGTGAACATTGTGGGTCTGGGTCAGTGACTCTGCACAATTCATGTGCGTCACTGACTTTGTGTGACTGCATTAAGAGATCCTTCCTGCAAGAGCTCGATGCTCTTTGTCGTGACCACTATGTCACACTAATGAATCCGTAGTTGTAGCCAAGTAAACACGGTGACAGGAAGCCTTTCACACAGTCCCTCTGTCCACGCAGCATGCTGGAATGTTAAACCAGATCATTTGTGACAGACCAACACAATCTGGGAGTAGCTTAAACCTGGCAAGAGTGAAGAGTCCGTAACACAACCTGCGATTTCCATGGGTTATAAAAACACACAGCTGCACTTTCGGATGAAGAAGGGGGAGGTGGATGAATGGATGTAGGGTGAAAACAGGGGGCGTCAACAGCCGGCAAACACTGCTCTTTCTTTCCTCCTTCTCTCTGCCCTGCAGTTACATAATGTTCTAATGGAAACAAAGCAGAGGAGGACACAAACAAGCAACAAGCTCCCTCAGTGTCTCTGCTGCTAGGCAGCTGTTGCCAAGACTCTGACAGCCAATATGCGCATGTGTTTGTGCTCACGGGTGAAAACTGGTTATGTGTTTTGTCTGTACATTTGTAACTACATGGATGTATGCAGTGTCGTAACTAGAAAAATGTAAATGAACTGGAGGGAAGTGTGTGAAAAAAGTTGTCAGTGGGCTTCTGGAAGCAGCAGCCTACACAGAAGCTCTTTTGTCTGTTAGGAACATTCAGTGCTGAACATGATCAGCACATTGAAAGTTAACTCGTCAAGATGTCTGTGTGGAGTCGTCCAGGTTCACACGAAGGGAGGTTGCACAATTCAAAACATTTAGCTGCTAGTAAGAATGGATAAAAAAACCCACTGAACTAAAACCAGAGTATATAAACCCTAACAACAGGCTGTGGCTTTTGCTAACACCCCAAATAGAGCCGTAGCAACCAAAAAAAAAAAAAAAAAAAAAGCAGGCACAACATTGCTCTCTACCTGAGAATTTGTGCTAAACACAACAGTCCTGTGGCAAGCTTAGCTTACCTGAAAGGCTGTAAACATTCAACAAATAGACATGTAGTAGTAAACATTCAGTAGACAAATAGTAATATAGACACATACTGTACAATAGAGACAACAATATACATATAGGCACATATCAACATAATATACAAAATGCAAATATACAAATAAGACATAATATCAAGACAAGTACACATGGAGTGGGATGTAAAGTGCAAATTGCATATTGGAATGATAAGTATGTAATGTGTGGAGAAGTGGGTGAGTGGCCAAAGTGGGGATGACCCCACTTTATCCGCAGTTCAGTAGAGTTAATGCAGATTGGTGCATTAAAGCAGGTGACAACACCTTTTTCCTTCCACTTTAAATCGACCGCAGCAAAAGACACAAATACAGAGTTCCAACTTGTGCAGAAATGTTTTTGTTCATGTAGGACCCCGAGACGATTGAGGAAATAGTTTTTAGGGCCGTTAAGGCCATTTGTCCATTGGTCAAGCTCACTGTTCTGTTTTTGCGTCTAATTTATCTCTTGACTTGTGTTCCCAGGGAGAAGCTGAGAGTTGGAGGGAACCAGTTAATGGGGCTGAAAGAGGCCCTGGATCGTTGTGTCGGGACCTCAGGTCAACAAATCCCCTTTACCACATCACTGTCCTGACTGGATCAGAATCAGGGAGTCTGCACATCAGCCAAACAGATGCGCTGAATAGACGATATCCTTTACTTGAAGTAAAACACTTGAATTTGAAGCGGTGTCTGCTCATACTGTGCCTCTGGTGACTGGAACTGTTTACCCTTTTTTAATTTCCATGTATGGATGTTCTCCGACATAGTAAAGGGCATTACATTTGCTAAACACAGCTTGTATTTTCTGTATCTGACTGTTTTACATTATTAAGAGTTTAGAGTTTAGAGACCTCTAATATTCATTCAGCTACATTACAACTGGTTGTCATATCTCCTGCCAAATCACAGTTGAGCAGTGATGAGGCATTTTATATATCATTTTATATTTCAGTTTACTAAGTCTAACATTTATGCACAGAACGTATTGTATTATTTTGGTACCGGTAGTTAAATCACAGCGGTGGCTTTCATTATTATTATTATTTAAACATTTATATTTGCTTTTGAAACACAGTCTGTTACATAGTGTGCAAACATAGAATTTTGAGATATTTATTTAGTGATAGTTTTAGACGATATGAATGTGTGGTGACGCAACAATGTCTGAAGTTTTAGGTTTACCCCTCGGGCCACTGTGACAACTGACAGACAGCTTTCTTTTAATGACTAGAGTTAACTATATTTTAATGCCTGTTCACTATTTTTCATCCCCGACCCTATTTAGCAGTTGGTTCCCATTATTTACGATTGTTCAACTTCACCGAAAGCTTCAGTTCACTGGGCTTAAAGAAATAGTACGTCATTTTTGGTAAATACGCTTATTCGCTTTCTTGCTGAGAGTCTTTGTGCTACGCTAAGCTAACCATCTTCATATTTTTCATATTCATTTTACCAAATTAAATAGTCACACAGCATGCTTAAGTAGGGCTGGGTATCGTTAAAGAATGTTCGATACCGGTTCCTAAACGATACCAATTTTATAAAACAAAAAGAGGTTACAACATTACACATTACGGCACAAATTTTTATTTTTTATTTTTCAGCGTAGAGTTTTTCTTGCATGCCTCTACGACGTGTAACATTAGACAGCCAATCACAAACATTATAGGTCTTGGTAGAAGCATGCTGCATACTTATTGGCTCACTGACTCAATGAGATTTACTCCTTAGGTAGTGAAATTGGGTATTAAATGACAAGGCATCTTTCGATACTCAATACTTTAGAGGCAATTCAGTCGGTGTCTAAGAGTATTGAATTTCGGTACCCAGCCCTATGCTTTAGACTTTACACAACTAACTGCAAATGTAGCTAAGAGCATAAAAACCAAAGCAGTAACACCCGATAGAGAGTAAGGTTTGACATGCCTGGCTATCTTTTGAGCTTCTTCTTTTCGAAATCGTGATTTTTGAAAGCCAACAGATTGTCTCACGGTCCCAGTTAGAAGCTGAAATCAAATGACTATTTTTTTATTATTTTTTTTACTAAAGGTATTGGTGGAGTTGTCACGTATAATCATAAATGATAAAGAACAAAACTTTAATAGAGTCTAGTTGGAAAACCAGTGAGTGTTCAGATTTTGCTAGTTTTGGTTGATTTTGAAGTAGAAATGTAAATAATTTGAGAACACTAAATATATTTTATGTAAAAAGACTTGAATGTTTACAACAAGACATTAAATGTTTTGAAGCTTTGTCTTATGAGAGATTTCTTTTTCTTGCTTCCACTGATCTTTGAGTAGTTCAGTCAGGACCACTTTGTCAAAATAGGTTAATTCATCTGCTATTTGTATTTGGCGGTATGGCTCTGTTCTGGGGCCTCCCCGCATTTCCACGTGCATACGTGGAAAGCATGAGGCAGGGAGAGCACACCCCCCTGCCCTTCCATATGCATGTATGGAAAGCCTTAAGCGGGGAGAGCAGCAGTGCAGTTTAAATAGAGCGCGCTATTTGGAAATCCAATCAAAAGAGGGAATCCGCTGAGCCATCAGCTGGTGTGCTGGCTTAGGAACTGTCAGCTATGAGCTGAGATGATAGCCAAGCTTGACTCCATGACCTGCCAGAATTTACGCTATGATTCATAAGTGATTTCCAAACGAATGTAGCTTCAGTAACAGTGACTTAACTTAATCTTGTGTAACTGCTTTCCTTGTGGTATTTACTGCAGTTTTTAGGACAGGCTAATCTAGTATGTGTGCTATGATTGACAGCCTGAGTGTGAGTGCATGGGGTCGCGTGTGTGTGTGTGGTGACAAAGGGGATTAGAGTGCAGGTGACGCCAGCAGACTGGCTGAGATTACACCTCCTGCTGCTGTGACACACACAGCGAGGCCAAAGCATCAGACGTCATGCAGGTGTAGGGAGAACAGGTTACAAGGGCCAATGACGATCTGAAGTCATTGAACTTCCTGTCTCATTAAGTCATTGCAGAGTTGGACACTACGCAGACTCGGCTGTAATGGTGGACTCTAACCTTTGGCTTTTTGTTCCTGATGCGTCTCCTGCGTCATACATTTTCCCACGTAATCATTTATAAAAGTGTGCATTGAATTTTAAATGTCCTTTTACTTGATTTCTAAGTTTAAACCATTTTCCTGCCGGAGCAGTCTGTGCCAAAGGAACTACTTGCAATTAAGCTCACCTTGAGTCAAAGAGACCTTTTCTGTCTTTAGATACTGTATAATCAAATGCTTGGCTAAAGTGAAACAGCTTTCATTCCAGATTGTTGATGTGATGGAAATTTCTCTCAATTTCCACAGAGAAAAAAAACAAACACCAGTTTTGTATCCTCATTTCATTTGTTTTAAGAAAGCTCTTGTCTTAATTTGTTTTCCCGTGCTGGTTTTAAATTGTGAATGTGTGAACAGGAAAATGACTAAATACAATATGTTTATACTCTTATTTGCACGCTTAGTTGCCTTAACATTTTAACAATAGATTATGCCCTTGTCTTTTGTTAATTTACCACTTCTTTGGTTTAGTCGGTCATCCAAAGAGGAAGCCAACAAAACTGTTAAGAAAAGGGGTTGGACATTAGCCTACATAGTTGTTTTGCCATGCAAGTCTAAGAGTACAGACTCATCCATGTCTAAGTATTTAGTAGTCCCTGCTTCCTGTAGCACATGGCCCATCTGCTGCTTTTTTTGCTGTGACTGTCAGGTGTGTCAGCAGAGATTAGCAGACTAACTTGTGAATGGGCGCAGGGTAGGGATTTAAACTGTCGACAGTCAGTGATGTCTGAGGTCGTGCAGATGCGGCTGGTCCCCTCTCAACACTCCTACAGCCCAGTGACTGGCGTCCCCCCCTACTGCAGAGGTCTGTTAGCCAGCTTAGTATAATCTCTCCTAAAAGACACTTAGAGAGGAGCTTAGTGTGGTAGTCCCCGGGAAATGGTGGCACTGTAGGCTTAGACAGCAGGGACCCAGGACACAGTAATTTCTCGACAGTAATAGCAGAACATGGGGGGGAGACGAGGTGGCAGTAAAGTCTAAATTTAGCAAATTTAGCAAATCAGCTGTTGGAAACTTAGTCCAGGCTTGAAGCACCTGGTTCAGCTGCTGATCTACGACAAACTGCTGTCACAGCCAGACATCTCTTTAATATTTACTTCTCTAAGTACCCTCCTTGGTTAAAACCAATCAGTCATGGCAAAAGGTACAAATCTAAATATTAACAGTGTAAAACAAGTTATTACTTAATACATACATTTAAAAAAGGAGACAAATCTGATTTAAATGATTTATTAATTAAGAAATGTTATAAATGTGATTCTCATTCCAACATTTCTTCCAGAAGAATCTGCCCATGCCTGACACTTTAAAAACGCAAAAGAAAAAAAAGGATTTTCAGTAAACTGCATCTCTACCTACATTAATTAGTTAAATTCACAATAACAAAAGTTTGGTTAGCAGAAGCATGGTTGTGCGTGTGGTGTGTGCACAAAAAAAAAAAAAATTTACTAAAACTGGCACTGGTTAGATTCGTTGACTTGAAGCTGTCTGCTACTAGTTTTTATTGTATCAGTAAATCAGCAGTGTATAAAAAAATATAAAAAAGGCCATCATTTAAGATTCATAAAGCAATCCAGCTAGTTGAAATGACACTAAAAAAAAAGCCATGAGGTGTTTATCAAGTTTGAGTAAGGCTTCAAACCACTGACCTTTAAATATGTGAGCAAAATTACATTTCCGCAACAGAAAATTCTTAAATAAAACTTCACTTTTAAGTCAATTGTCACCACTCCATACTGCCACATTCCAAGTGACCAATAACTGCTAGCTCATCTGAAAACCCTCAAAGTGACAAACCTTTCAACTCTAGAGAAGAAAAGCACTAAGTGTATTAAATGTTGGCATATGACAAAAAAATGAGGAAGAAATAAAATATATACAGCACGAAAAACATTGTATGCAATATGCAAAGGCTTCATGTTGCTCTGGGCAACCCACCCCACCCCTCCTCCCCACCCTCCAAATATAAGCCAGCCTTCACTGAAGACCCCTCATCCCAACAACCCCTATCCCAACCCACACATATCCGCTCATACACACATACAGAACATCACGAAACACGATTACGTCACTAAGCCTGTTAGTTTGGAAAAGGTGAAGCACTGTGAAACTCCCCAACTCCCTTCCTCCTCCTTGTCTTCCCCCTCTTTAGTCAGAGAGGGGAGACGGGGCCTTGGTGCAGTCGTCCCACTCGTCTGTCTCGAGGTTGTACACCTCCATCGTGTTGAGGAACTCGTTTCCATCGAAGCCGCCCACAGCGTAGATGGTTTCTCCCAGCATGGCCACGCCCGCATTGCTGCGGGAAGATGTCATGCTACCCAGCATCCTCCACTCATTGCGGGCGGGGTCGTACACCTCCACACAGCGAAGCGCGTGGGAGCCATCGAAGCCGCCAACAACAAACAGTTTGCCTGGACAGAGTGAGAGACCTCATCAGCATAATGACCAAAAAAAAACAGAATCACTGACATTCCTAACAGTTTGCTTCTTGTCAACACACACACGTGGTTGTGGGCTTACCTGCATGGACAGCAACGGCGGCCCCCCTGCGAGCCACATTCATGGGGGCTATCAGGGTCCAGGTGTTGTTCTCAGGGTTGTAGCGTTCCACAGTGTTCAGGCAGTTCCACGACTCCGCCCCTCCAATCACGTACATGAAGCCATCCAACTCACACACTGCTGCCTGGTGCCTCCCTGAAATAAAAATTTGCTTGATGAATACAACTCTCCTAGTTTCCCCTCAGGCTGCAAATATCACAAGAGCTGCTCTCTGAGGAATAGTTATCCTACTTTTGGTCTCGTTCTTAAACATAATGTATTCTTTGCTCCAACAATCCAATTTCCCAGAGGGAATAATTAAAGCTTTTTTTTTATAAAAAAAGACATTTGTTAGCTCGTTGAAACAGATATTATTCAGCTTTATGCTTGGGGTTAGACCATGTTATAACTGTCAAAGGGAAGGTTCTGAGTGTATGTGGGACACGTACTGATGTTAAGGGAGGCACAGTTGGACCAGATTTTGGTCACAGGGTCAAAAGCGTCACAGTTCTTCAGGCCCTTCTGCCCGCAGGGGTCCGACCCTCCCACAACAAAGAGTTTGTTGTTCAATGAGCAGACACCTTTAAAGAAAGAGGACAGGAATGAGCTACTGTTAAAAAATAAATAAATAAATAAATAAATAAAGAAAAAAGGCAAAATAGCCTGAAGTTGGTAACAGATGCTACTGGTGTATTTCTGGATAAAAATCATTAAAGTGCTCATATTATGCTAGTTTTCAGGTTCATAATTGTATTTAGAGGTTGTACCAGAATAGGTTTACATGGTTTAATTTTCAAAAAAAACACCATCATTTTGTTGTACTGCACATTTCTGCGGCTCCTCTTTTCACCCTGTGTGTTGAGCGAAGCATTGCACTTCTGTTACATCTTTGTTCAGAGTCATAAGCCAAAAAGCACAATGTGAGCACTTTAAATTTCAATAATCAGTTTATTAATCCTTGCAGGAGGGACTGACCTGCATTGCAGCGGTTTGTCCTCAGCTCTGGCACTTGAGCCCACTCGTCAGCGTGTGGATCGTACGTCTCCCCGCAGCTCAGCTCGTCAGAATGTCCATTTGAACCTCCAATCACGTACAGCTGACCCTGTAAGGTGGAAATGGACAAATCATTAGATGATTAGAACTACAAGGACCGACTGACATCAAGTTAAGACTTTAGAAACCCAATTATTTGGACAGGTAATAGGGAAACACCCAAGTATTTGCACAAGACTATTGAAACCTGGATAGGTGCAGTCCTAGGCCAATATCCAACATGTCATTTCATTGAAGAGCCAAAGAAATCGGATAACGATGAACAGTAAACTGTACCATGAGCACAGCCATCTGAAATCGAGCCCTTGGAGTCCGCATGGGAGCGATGAAGGTCCAGCGGTCCTCTTTGGGGTCATAACACTCCACAGTCCTCAGACACTCCTCTCTGTTGTAGCCTCCTGCAGAAACATAAAGATTAAATTAAGATAAACATTAAGTATTTAAGACACTAATGTCGAGATAAGTTTGGCGTAGACATTGACGGTACTCAGCGCTCGAAGGTAAGGATTGTCTCTTAAGCCAAGAGAGAAGCATGTAGCTTCCTGTGTATCCCAACCTCCAATTATATACACATGATATAATAGTCTATTCTAACGTTATAACCCCGTTTACTGCTAACCTGCTGCGATGAGTTTTCCGTTAAGGGCTGCGGTGCCCAGGCCAGAGCGAGCGTAATGCATGGGTGAGAGCGGCTGCTCCTCCAGCTCCTCGGGCTGGGCCTCGAAGCTGAGGCTCTTCATCAGGCAGGGGGTGGCAGAGGGAGAGGTCTGAGGGCTGCTGCGACCGTGCAAGAAGATCACACACAACACACCGTCCAGCACAGCCAGACACAGGTAGGTGTTGTCTAGAGGTAAGATTGAAGATTGTTAGTTAAAAAGTTAAAAGTTTTGCGATTAAGCTCAGAATTCCGATGTGTCCTTGTCCCATGTCCTTTCAAGTAAAGTGGGTTAGTTTTGACTTCTGACTTAAATCTCACACTTGCAGCATATGAGACGTGTGCACTAAATATATTGTAATAGAAATAGTTCCGATTGTACTGTGACAGATCACATGTAGTTAATGCACACACTTACTTGTGGTCTTCTCAGAGGCGATGTACTTCCACTCTCTCCTGCCGGTCTGTTTCTGGGCATTTGCTGCTTGGTTGGAGGGCGACAGGCTTCCTGAGGAGCTGCAGCTCATCTGTCTCTGGGTGCTCTCACGTACGGGTTTCTTCTGCAAGAGCACAGTGCAGCTACAGAAGCCAAGCTTGCACCACAGGCCCACCAGTGGCCACAACACCAGCTAATCATACCCCAAACTACGCTTTGATCCAGCTGATGTAGACGTTTGTATTGAGCAAGTACTGAAATCTCACGCCACCTGAAGCCAACAGCACTGCAAACTACAGTCTCAGACCACACTACAGTCAGATCTAACAGCACGCAGTTGAGTCACAACTCAAAATAGAGGGTAAAAAGCTGAGACAGCCATTACTGCCGCATTCAACTGGTTGAGATTAGCTTCAAAAATCCAAGTGCGGTTTTAATATATGCTCAACAGCATAGCCAGGCAGGCAACATAGCTCACGTCTTGCTAATCTATTGACATTGGTCTGACATTGTGGCTAAACTGTGGTATTAAATGAGCCATATGTACTTCTTGCCAGGCACAGGCTGTTTAGTATTTTTTGCATGGCCAGGCACAAGTTTTCAGCAAGTACAATAAAGCTACACACTGCCAAGCAAAATGTGGTAGAGACTTGTGAAGCCAGGCACAAGCTGTTGAGTACCTGCACAAACTGAAGGTGGTCCTCCTCGCCACCAAACATCTCACTGTGCCCATCAATCACCAGCCCTCCATCCACCAGCTTATGGTCAGGTGAGTAGTACAGCGTTTGCACCTGAAAGACAAACAGGAACAACACACCCATGTGGCTGTCTCCATGGCAACACACTGAGAACCCCAGCATAAGGGGAGAGGAGGGAGGGAGGAGGAGGAAGAAGAGGGCAGTGCTGTGAAGAGGAAGAGGGGGGGGGGGGGGGGCGGGACGAAAGCATGGATCTTCAGTCACTTGGATGGAAATCTTCCTTTAAAAAGACACACACGCTGCTGCTGCTGCCACTGCAAAGAGTGGTTTAAGTATTTGAGCTCAAGAAGGTATCGGACAGTGGCTCTCCTTAATTTGCATCTAAAAAAAATAAAAAAAAAATAAGAGAGAGCCGGTAAAGAATGAGAGGCTGCATCTGGAAAGTTCTTCTGTGAAGAATGAAGAGAAAGAAGAGGAGGGGTTGCATGTGACCCTTTTTCCACCTCTGCTGCTTGGAAACCGGTCCTTTAGCTAAACAAGTTGGTCTTTGTGATGGCAGCCACAATGGGCAGTCAAATCCAGATGACTAAAGACAGTAGCGCTGTTGTAACAACTATCAAGCTAAGCTAATCTTAACCATTACCCATTAATAGATTAAATCCAAGAAATCAAAGCCACATGTTCTGTGTATCTTATGTGTTGAAGTCACTCAGTTGCCCATCTGAAGGGAAGATTTTAGAAAAGAAAAATGCAAAAAGGCTCCTATAAATTTTTATAAAAAGTTGCTGAAAATTATAATTTTACCTGGATGGTTAATCATTAATTTATAGACCAGTGGAATACAATATTTGTACTGAGCAAATCACTATGCTTATGTGCAGTGCTGTTTTCTGTCCAATGCCCAATTTGAGTGGTTCTTGAATGGCCCGTGGAAGTATGCCTGTATGAGAATATATTGTTATGTGCAGTAAAGGGCATTCAATTAGATGTATTTATAGATTAAGGTTTGTGAGCAATGTATTCTGTAAATGCAAAAATGGGGTGCATCTGTATATGTGGCATGGACAGATGGGAGCACAGTGTTGCTTGGCTGCAAAGAGAGGCTGCTGAGAGGCAGTAGTGCTCCTCTCCTCCCTCTCTTTTCTCTGACTCATTACCCTGGTGGCTCAGTCCCGGCTCTTCAGTCTGGTCTCCTGCTGCTGCTAATAAACCTACAGGAGAGATAAATCAACGGGGAGGAGTGTCTGTTAGTGCTGGAACAAAAAACATGCACCTGTTCAGATAGTAAAGTGGCAGTGAGACAGTAGAATCAAGGGTCACACCTTTGAGAACCTGTGTTTTTGTGTTTGAGGAGAAGAGCACTGTAATACTCAGATGGGGTTGAATGTAAACCAACCACATACCCAAAGAGAACAGTGGAAACACACAAGAGCAAACAGCAGCTCTTTTTGGCTCACCTCTAATTTGTAGTATGGTTCAGGGGTACAGAGTTTCTTACTGCAAAAACCTCAACAAACCAGAGGGAAAAAAAAGAACAATCCTGACATAGCAGCATGACAATGTCATGCTATTTCTACTTCAGCCCGCCTAATGACTTCTTAATGTCAAAAACAGGAGTCAGAGGGAAAGGAAGGGGCAGGGTGGGAATGAAAATCAGTCTGAGAGTTTAGACTGCACGCCCTGGTACTGACCTCCTCCATCAGTCGTTCCAGTTGGTCTCCATTCTCCCAAAGGCTACGCTGCACCCAGTTGAGCACCTTCGAATAGAGCTTGCCATTGCTGGGCAGGGTCAGGTTGTCTTCTAGCATTACTTCTAACTGTAAACACACAAAAGGGGACAAAACAGGAGTTAGGTTTACACACAGTAGGAATAAAGTGACTGCTTTACTGAAGAAATAAATTCCATGACCCTTATTGTTCACTGGAAAACATGATCTCACTGGCTGATTATTATTTACCTTAGAATTAGATACATGTGATTCATTACCTGCATATTCCCTTAATTTTGCCATGGTGGCAGGATTCACCTTTTGTAATCTTATTAAGGTGCTTGGGGAAACATTCACACCACTAATTAAACCAGTAAGCGCGTGGTGCAAAATATGTATACATGTTTGGATTAATCATGGATTCATCAGGAAATGTGTTTGAAAAAATAGAAATGTTGAAGTTGCTGAAGGTTGCTTTTTTAAATTCATGTCTTGTCTTAAATAATTTGTTGTTACAGGTGACTCAAATAGGACAACAGCAATTAGCTAATGGACCAAATAGCTGCCAGCCATCAATATTTTTTCCACAATGCTCAGTACAGGTCAAGTTTGTGGTTCACTTCAGGAGAATTTAACTGATTGTTCTAACCGATAAAAAAAAGCCTCAAGGTATTAATGTTACAATGACATAGAACTAGCAAATCTTCACATTTGAGAAGCTGTAATTAACAAAAGTTTGGTATTTAATAGATAAAGTATTTCACTGTCAGATAATTAGTGATTTATTGTATGACCAACCAACTTATCATTTTAGCACTAGGCCTACTCCCACTTAATGTACAATCCTAAATCAGGGTGAAGCACAATGAAGGCCAAACAGCATGCACAAACCCAACAACTTCATTCAATTGATCTGACTTGCACAACCTCAACTAGTTAATCTCGTAGAGTACCTTGTGCAGTCCTCATGGTGAATAAAAACCTATACAATGTACCCTCCTCTACTAGACCTTACAATTGCATATGTTTAAAAGTCACCTGATCTAAATACATTCTCAGCAGGCTGTAGCAGTAGGGAAATCTATTAAGATGCACACGTACGTACTAAGTATTGTTAATCTCATGTCAAAGTCAGAAAGTTAAAAATACAAAAGCTTAAGCCAGCATGTGTCCTTCAATTTAAGACCACCAATGCTGGTTAGTTCTAGTGCAGGAGTCAAGGGGGACTAGAATAGACAACTCTCAACCTGTGTTGCCTTGTAGCTTCATGATCAGAGAATGGCACCCACTCTTTCAAATCATCTATAACTTACTAGTACCACTTTAACTGACTATAAAATACTTAAAAACATTATGGCATGTGTGCAAATTGAAGCTAGTACCTTGAGGCGGGGAAGTTTGAGGAAGTCCTCCTGTTCAGATACTTCTAGTAGATGGTCCTGGATGAAGGCATCCACCTTGGCCAAAACTCTGACATCTCCCATAGAGCTGGCAAAGTTCCGAAAAGAAATGGCGCTCTGGGAATCCATTTTAGACAGCAGGTAGTCGCCACAAATCTAAGAAGTGAGTGGGATGTGTTAAAGTTATTTGTAACCTGCAAAAATCACACGACCAAAATTGTAGCACTGGGGTTATTTCCCCAATGCTACAATGTGATTAAAAACATACCTGTTTGACTCGCTCCATCTTGAACTTTTTGGCTGCAGAGTAAACTTCCTTGACCAGTTCCTTGTCTGCCTTTAGCCTGCAACACACAGAAGACAAACAGAACAAGAAGGTTGTCAATTGCTAAGATCAGAGATAAGATAAAATAAGAGGTAAAAGGTCAAAGTGCTACTAACTGGGCAGTATAGGCGTAATTGAGCAAGATCTCCACAGCCTCTGGGTCCAAGTCCTCAAAAGTGACATGTGAGACTCCGTGAGTCTCAATGTCACTATTAAAGATTTCAAACAGGTATGGACTGCAGCAAGCCAGAACAGCACGGTGAGCCATCAGCTCATGACCACACACCTAGACAAATGAAGAAGACAAGCAATTAGGATGTCTATGAGTTTGTTAAAAGGGAATCTACTACCAAACATGATATTAGTGTTTTAGCATCAAGTGAACTAAAGAAATAAACACAATATTGATTGACAGAATATAATTAAAGCAACATGATCAATAGCTAAAAATCAAAGACACACACACACCACACACACACACCTCAAACTGTTGTGTATTCATCAACACGTTTTATCCCTTACTGTGCACCATACCCTTGTATGTTTTACAGAGTGACTCTGTGGCTTCTCTGATAAAGTGTACAAGTGTGTGTGTTTGCATTAACCATACCTGCAGTCTAACATCACAGAACTGACCACTCTTTCTCAGAGCGTTCATTTTGGCCACGGTGGAATCCAGGAAACTCTCATCCTCAAAGATCAAATAGCCGTTTGGAATCATCTTGGTGTATTTTGATATTATGCCTGCAGAGGAAAGGTAAGGTAACAAAAATTAATGTTTGCCTAGTAAAGCAATAATACCCAGCAACAACATAACAAAAAATAACATTGTTATAGCTGTCTTTATTAATTGATGACCAGAAAGAGGATTAGGTGCCTGTAATGTGCATTGTGTATTATAATCTGTCCTATGCATTAGTCATGGCCTTACCTAATAGAGAATAATGCAAATCCAGGGAAGCAACACTGCTGAGAGTAGAACCGAAGGTAGGCAATAGGCAAAGCAGACTGAGATCACAGTGGAACTCAAGTTTTCTTCACCCAAGAAGAGGGATGGGAAGTTGTTAGAAGAAATGCCAGTTGACTAAATGGCCGTGAGCAGAAGGGAGAAGGGGAGCAGCCGCACGGACAAACTATCAGGCTTGAAGCGACTGTAATCAAGTCCTCGGGATCCCGTTGGCTATAGAGTTGTACGTATTCTGTGTTGGTCATACATTATAACCTAGAAGAAAAGGAGAAAAAAGGGGTTTGTTATTTCTTTTAAGTGGAGAGAGGGCCTATTCTTGGCACCCATTCGATGCTAGCAAGAGTCAGTTCCACGTGGTAAATCAAGGCAAACTTGCGCACAGGAAGGCAGTTGAGAACACTGCCCTCCACCCCCTCTTCCAGCGTCCTTTTCACAAGCCATTTTCCAAAACATGCAGTAGTAGAGTACACAGTGTTTCCATTTTACCCACATGCCTACACAATTCAAGAATAGATGCTCTGATTCAGGTTATCCTCAATGAATTCAGAAAGAAAACTGGAATTAAGCATTTGATCCCAATATGCTGTAAACCAAATGGCGTACAGCATTGGTAACTAAGCCCATGTCTTTGGTACTCCTCCCTTACAACACCCTCCATTTACCGCTTTAAATCTCCACACCTGCTGATGTGTCTCACCAGGCTGAGCAAAACCGTTTAATCCGTTTCATGCCTTGAGCTCTGTCTCCTCTCTCTGAAGCAAGGCCACTCCAACTCTATCTTATGTGACAAGCCCCTTTGACTGGCTCCTCCCTATAGGAACCCTTTCATTCAAGCAATGGCCTATAAGGAAAATGCAGGAGGGAACAACTTGTGACAAGAGTTTCCACAGCCAGTCAATTGTGGAGATACAGTGATGGTCGGTTATATGTTGCTATAAATTGTGGTTGGCCATCATAGTTCTCCATATATCACAGGCCCCACCCACCCACCTACCCCCACACATCACAGCTATTAGAGATCATCCCATATCTCTCCATCTTAAGAATGTATTCTGCTATTGAAGAGTTTAGATTTCACTAGCCGTAAAGCCTCTGGCAGCCCATACTGAGCCAAACAAAAACACAGAGCTCACTTGTACCAAACCGATATTTACAGCAAAAATTTACACAACTGACGTAATCCCATGCCTAACCATGATGCCATCTGCAATCTGAAGCTCAGTAAATAAATTACACTGCAGTCCCAACAGCTTTATCACCATACATATATGGAGAGAGAGGACAAGATGGACCACAGCAGCTGCCCATAGTCTGAAAATGTATCCACAGTCCATGTCACATGGCTTTCTTGGGTAACCCAGTTTTGTGATTGTGTTCTGTATCCAATTCACATGCAATGATTCTAACTCATTAGAAAAGGCTGTGATTTACTCAACTGCTGCACATATAATGTACTGACTCTAGCTGCTGTCAGTGGCACATTCAGTAGCAGCCTCAGACTGCATTTAAAGTTTTTTTGTCTGTCCTTTGACAACAAACCGCACAATGAAAAGGAACAATAAGGTGCTGTACGACTGTTCCGGGTTTGGCAAAGACGTGTGTAGGCGGATGTGTTAAACTACCCAGCTAAGACAGCTGGGAGGTGTGCCAGAGATTTGGCACATGCTAGAATATGGTCTTTTTGTATTGTACCGAACAGCATGGAAAGCTATAATTCAGCCTGCCTGTGTGTGTGTGTGTGTGTGTGTGTGTGTGTGTGTGTGGAGAAAACAGTGACCCAGTTTTGAGTTGTGATGCAACATCTAGCAGAAGGTTCCTTGTGAAGGCTCAAAAGCCCAACTCCTCCACGTTTGGGTCCACTGTGCTCACCTGTTGCCTTGTTCCCCTCTCATTTCTCCACCTAACACTTACCCAACACTCTGCCAGGCAAGCCACGCCCTGAGCTCTCTGCATAATTCTTTAATACAGAGCCGTCTTAAATCACAGCTGTGATTAAATAATCTTCTGTAAACTGATAAGACAATCTCACGCCGTGGCCAGTGTTACTCTGGGAACCAGCAAATAGCAATTCAGGAATGATGTCTGGCTACATAAAACTGCTATGTTAAGCAAGTTTCATGCTGACAATGTATTAAATTGTTGCCTTCTAGGGAAATGGTTGACAAGATTCATGTCAAAACTAGAGTAAGAATTGGGAAATAACAGTGACGAGATCGAGTCAGTGCCTGGAATTTATGTATAGACAAAAAAAGCCAGGCAGACATGAGCTGCAAATGTGGATATTGGGGCATACGCTTAAAAATCAGCCAACAAAAGGAGAGAACAAAAGGCATCAAGGAGAACAAGTGAGATTGTTCACAACGTTGTCACAGAGGGTAGCCCTGAAAGTATTTTCTCTCTCCATTTTTCCACCTGATTAGTCAGTCACAAAAGTGCAGGCCTGACACTGAACAATCAATGCCTGTTAGACACCCCTCCAGTGGTGAAGAGAAGCATTGCTGGATATTTCACCCAGTTTTATGGTGTGGAACACTCAGAAATGTACAGTACTGCTTAATTTAACACATCTTGAACAAGGGAATCTATTAAGGGTGTGACAATAAAAAAAATGAAGTAGGCAGTAAATATTGTATTGGTTGTGTGCGTCTATAAAGATACAAAAATTGATCGAAACACTAGCAGAACTCAGATACTATAATACCTAAAATGTTTGTTTCACCCTTTTCATAAAATCAATAATCTACAGTGTGTTATTTGGAAATTTTCCACGTGGTTGCCAGCCTCAGAATCGGATTAAAAGCACACTAGGTCAAATACTATGCATGGCACAAGGCAACATGCAGCCGACTGACACTATAACGTTACACTAAAGCAATTTCCTTTAACTAGAAAATCGATACAATACAGCCAATAATGCTCAATGTCGACAGAAACAGTGGCGCGTCAATATTAGGCCAAGGAGACTGGTCACATCCTTTAAATCTGACACAATACGGCACTAAATGGAGGGTGAGTAAAGGACAGGATGTACCCATGCTACGTTACCCACATCATGCCATACCCCAGTGGGCAAGTCTTACAATTGCCACCCAGTATATTAAGTTTGCCTATTCGCGGCAAAGCAATGTCATTCATCTGCCTGCCTGCCTGCCTGCCTCCTCTGGTGGAGTACTGTAACGTTACGTTACCAGGGCCATGTCGTCTGGCGATGTGCCAAGTGTCTTTACAGCTAGCTAGTCTGTAACGTTACATACATCCCGCCACCAGAAGCTGGGAAAGAACTAGAGCCCCACCTGAGAAGAATCTGATTAGCTCGACTTTTACACGGATTACAAAAGCAGAAATATGTTAGCCATCCAGTTGGAGCCAAGCTAAAGTTAGAAACCTGAAGAGAGACGGAGATGTCTGGAAGATAGTGCACGCTAGCCTTCTAACGTTAGCTAGACAACCGGCTGCTTAGCTAGGATGAGAAGCCATGAGACAGCCACACCAGTTGAATTTATTAAATTGGACCTTGTTGAATACATTCGGTCGTCTGCCAGTGTCCGTGCTCAACGCGAGAACTAGCTTCACTAACGTTACTTCGTTAGCTGGTAATATGAGCCAAATACCTGCGTCATTATAGTTAACGCTAGCTGTATGCGGGAACGGTTTGTGATATGTCCGCGCCAATAACGTTAACATTACAATAGCTAGCTAGTTAGCTAGCTAGGTATTTCCAGCAGTTTCCACGCAGCCTGAGCAGAGACAGCAGCTAGTTAACGTTACCATTCATTCCTAAACGCAAAATATCTAGCTATAGCTCAAGATTTGTTGAAATTGAAAGAAAGACGGACACAATCAAGTTAAACATCTGCTGTAACTAATGGTAGATTTAACGATTTCTCCACATTTTAACAGCCACGTTAACGTTACTTGACAAAGACGTTAAACAAGAGAGAACAAATCTTACCTGAGGCGTTTGACAGCAAACGATATTAGACATATTTAATGCGAATTCAGAGTTGGTTGGATTGGGTTAAAGCAAAGACGCAACGCGGCTACAGGCACGGCTTGTTAGGCTAGTAGTAGATGTATGTTCCCTCTTCGTGGAAATAATACGTGCACTCTCAGTCTAGTTTAGACTAGATCTGACAGAATGGCTGGTTGGTGGTGACGGGAAAGCGCGCTCCCGGTAAGAAGTGTGCGGCCGCCCTGTGACGCAACCAACAGTGGGCGGTCCTACAACGTCTACTCCTACTCTGAAAGTGAGTGATGAAATCTTGCATTTTTACTTCCGGAACCCGCTGTAGGCGGGACTGTTGAGCTCTATGATACAGTGTACGAGTGGCTCATGGGCTTGTCTCAAGTTGTACTACAGTAGCCTATGTGTGAATATACACAATAAAGTTAATGACAAAAAGAGTGGCTCATAGGTCAAATAAATAAATGCAAAACATAACATATATATATATATATATATATATATATATATATATATATATATATATATATCTCAACGAAGTGAAGTTAAAGCACTTTTCCAGTAATTAGTTCATCAGCCTGACAATATCAGTAGTGGAAGAAGATGGCTACTCAAGTAAGATATTTAATCCTTTACTTGAGTAGCCTATATGTAGCAATACAAAAACAAAAATACTTAATTACAGTTTTTTTCAATTGCTTAAGCACAATTTTGAAAGCAGGGACCGTTTTTTTTCAAAACACTACACACAATTAGCACAACCCCACACCCACTTAGCAGAACACCTCAGATCCTTTGCAAATATGAAACACTCTTGCAAAAACTATACACTAATTTATAAAAAACATATTTTGTTACCATATGAAACATACGTTTTATTTGACTTAATTATGTTTGAACCAGATACACACTGCTGTTGCTAACCTAAAACACTTTTAGCAATTCTACTTCTCAGTGATTAGAGTAATGAACACAGAGAAAGTGCAAAAGAGCAAATTTACAATAAGTTCACCAAACACTACACAAGATCAATGCTGCAGACTGAGGAAAATATAATGTATTTCTCTCCATATACCCAAATCAGTCAACATGTCAACATGGAGAATCAACAACAAAACATGTCCCAGTTTTCATGCTACTACAGTAGTGTGCATAACACTGTTAGCTCAGCAAACAACAGACAAACATAAAATACTGTATCCAGTACAGGTTACAATCACAGAAAAACAACAACAAACAAAAAAAAAAGATCTGAAAAATTATGACATTATCTCTTTGCCTAGCTGGATCTGGCCAGAGAATTTCATCAACATCACAGGCAATATCCTCATTGGCAAGACAACGTGGGAAGAACCGTCTTGAATGTCGAATCCATCCCAATCCACAGCTGCGGCGTCGACTTGGTCACAGGTGTCCTCCAGTGCATGAATGAGGGGTACCTGAGCCTGGGGCTGGAGATCGTAAACCCTCCACCGCCATGCAGAGAAAACCTCTTTGATTGGGTTTAGAAACAGAGAGTATGGTGGAAGGTATATTACTGTAAACTGTGGATGGTGTTGAAACCAGTTCTGGACAAGAGCAGAGCGGTGGAATGACACATTGTCCCAGATGACAATGTGTTGCATCTGGTGCTTTTGGTTAACTGCTGTGACGATGTGCAATCGGTCCAAAAATGCGAGAATGTGAGGCGTGTTGTAAGGGCCCATATTGGCATGACAGAGGAGGACCCCGTCCTGTGTAATGGCAGCACAAAGGGTGATGTTACCCCCACGTTGCCCTGGGGCATTGATTATAGCCCTGTGGCCAATGATATTTCTGCCTCTCCTTCTTGCTTTTGTGAGGTTGAAACCTGCCTCATCTATGTATATGTATTCATGCAGGATTTCTTCAGCATCCATCTGTAAAACTCTCTGAAATACAGTGAAAGTTTGTTTAGTTCAGGATGGATCTAGTATACAGTCAATGTACATGTAAAAAGGTCATGTGTGCAGTATGCAACATCACAGTGCTAAAGTGAACAATACATACGTCTTCTTCTGACTCCTTCCATTTTGGTTGAAAGCAGGTGAACTTACCTGCTGCATTTTATATAGTGCTTAAACCTGATTGTTGTGTCTACAATTAAGCAATCATGTGTTTGCGTACCTGGTGGCTGTGTTTAACCAATTGGTTCATGGGTGTGTTCATTTGAAAGCCTTTGCTTTGAAATAGCAAGGAAATGATATCATGATAAATTTCTGTGTCAAATCACTGTGTGTAATGTTTTGCAAAAAGTGTGAAGCTGACAATGTGCTTACATGGGTGGGAAACTTAATTGTGGGAAAGTTTTAATTTTAGTGTGTAAACAATTGAAAAAAACTGTAAAAGGCCTGCATTCATAATTTGAATTATATATATATATATATCTCTTACAGTTTAACTGGATTCTTTTTACTGATGCATTTTAACTATAACAATTCATCTTTTTTATGAGCTCATCATTGGGTTTGTGTTTAAATTTGATAAATTTGTAGCTATAGCTTTATATATATATATATATATATATATATAGTAAGTAATGAATATCCACATTGCCCTTTTTTTTTTTTAATTTATTCTCTATTGTTATTCTTTTTTTCTGTTTTAGCCTATTATAAAACATAAATGAAAAATTGGTCACATGCTGCCTTCAATCCTCCCAAGTGGGCTTCTTCTCCACCTCCTTCCCTCATGTCTGTCTTTATGGATAGAAAAGGGCACAAGCCCTGAGCTATCCTCCACGCACAAGAAAAAAACCTACCTAGCTAGTACTTCAGCAGGGTGGATGTTTGCTGAGTCCAAGTCTCCTGGTCTAACCTGGGGCCAGAATGGCTCCTCTGCCTTTTGCTTCTTATGTCTGTATGGAGATCTTTTACATTTTGTGTCTCCTGTGTTTTGAATGCATTAGCCATTCAATTTACCCTGCCACTTTTCCACAGTTACTCGTCATTTGTCATATTCTCCTGTACATGTGTCTGTGAGTCATGACAGCATACCGGGATAAGTCGTTTGATGTCCATTAAGAAGGAACATCCAGGTTAAAACCTCTCCACTACTGCACATACGTCATCTAGAGGAAGAAGGACCCATGCACCTGCCTTGACTGAATGGAGCTCAGTACTACTTAAGTACATCAGTAATTACATTAGAGGATGTGAATGGAGCAGTGGAGTGTGTGTGTGTGTGTGTGTGTGTGTGTGTGTGTGTGTGTGTGTGTGTGTGTGTGTGTGTGTGTGTGTGTGTTCTTGTTTAACTATATTCGTGGGGTCCTAAAACCGGGAATACAGTATACTTGTGGGGTCCGGACAGCTTTGTGGGGCCAAAATGCTGGACCCCACAACTTTAAAGGGCTGTTTGAGGGTTAAGACTTGGTTTTAGGATTAGGGTTAGAATTAGGTTATGGTTAGGGTGAGGGTAAGGGTTAAGGTTAGGCATTTAGTTGTGATGGTTAAGGTTAGGGTAAGGGGCTAGGGAATTCATTATGTCACAAAGATAGTGCCACGCACTATGTGTGTGTGTGTGTGTGTGTGTGTGTGTGTGTGTGTGTGTGTGTGTGAAGTCAATGGGCTTATGGATGGTCTCCATACATTTGTGAAAGCCTGGCACCGAACATATAGGTGACAGCAGCACAAGAGCATTTAGTAAGCACAGTGTTGAGAACCAAAGTGTTAACAACCAAAGCCAGGGGTCCAGTCAACGCAGATTAGGTTTATCAACACAACGTAATCTCTTCATAACAGCTCTTGTGCTGGTATTATTATCCCATCCATGTGGGGGTGACATTCCTGACATGGTGAAAGAAGTTATTGCTGGCTTATGGGCAAGGAAATAAATGGCTGGTTTCCAAGGATGGTCACTTGTATCATATTTCACCCTTATTTCTTTTTTGTAGCTGTGTCAATGTGTGCCTGGATTGCAGAGGGAGAGCTACCATACACACGGGCCGGGAAACCAGCCAGCTTTAAGGTCATATCACCAAGGATGTTTTCAACAAAACAATTTAAAAAAAGATACAGTCCATGCCATCACAGATGCATTACTATGCAACTTTTACATGATTGCCAAACACATGCTTATTGTTATGTCCAGCTATTGAACTGTAAATGTTAACTTAACCACCTGTAACATAAACAAACAATACACTAAACACAAGCAAACCAAACAAAACCAGGTTGGGTGCCAGAAAGGCAACAGCCTTCCAGGAGGGAGAAAGAGCGAGCCATCTTGGAATCAGCCAGCTCATATACAGTAGACTCCCAGCAGGTAAGGCCAATCCCTTAACGAGGTAGGAGGAACCAGTCAATCAGGGGCGACTAAGAAAGGGAACAGAGACAGGCCAAATCAGGAAGTCATACAGCCCAGGGCCATCACAATCAACACAACGTAATCTCTTCATAACAGCTCCATCCATGTGGGGGTGACATTCCTGACAAGGTGAAAGAAGTTACTGCTGGCTCATGGGCAATTAAATGAAAGGCTGATTTCCAAGGATGGTCACCTGCATCATACTGTATTTCACCCCTATTTCTTTTTTTTTTTTAGCTGTGTCAATGTGTGCCTGGATTGCAGAGGGAGAGCTACCATACACACGGGCCGGGAAACCAGCCAGCTTTAAGGTCATATCACCAAGGATGTTTTCAACAAAACAATTTAAAAAAAGATACAGTCCATGCCATCACAGATGCATTACTATGCAACTTTTACATGATTGCCAAACACATGCTTATTGTTAAATGTAAACTTAACCACCTGTAACATAAACAAAGGATAAACTAAACATATTCAAACCAAACAAAACCAAGTTGGGTGCTAGAAAGACAACAGCGTTCCAGAAGGGAGAGAGAGCGAGCCATCTTGGAATCAGTCAGCTAATATAGGCTGAATCTCACTTCCCTTATTTGATAGCTCCTCGCTCCTCGGTCCTCCACTGAATTGGAAGTTGTTCTGCCCCTCCTTCTTGAAGGCCCTCTCAAAGCTCTTATTAATGCCTAGAGGAGCGAGGAGCGAGCATCGAGAAGGGGTCTCCTAAGGAGCAATGATCGAGGGTACAGGAGAGCAGCCTTCCTGGAAGCCGTGCAGCTGAGCTAACGCCACCTACCGGTATACAGCTGACAAATTAACATGATGCTTCAGAGGAAAGGACGTCTCATCCCTCTAAGGGTACATCCCATGTCCCTTACTTGATAGCTCCTCGCCCCTCGGTCCTCGGCTGAACCGGAAGTGTTTCTTTCCCTCCTCCGTGGAGGCCGTCTCAAAGCCCTTATTTCTCTCTTTGAGTTTGTGAAAAGCGCTATATAAATTCAATTTATTATTATTATTATTATTATTATTATTATTATTATTATTATTATTATTATTATTATTATTTCTACCCGAGGACCGAGGAGCGAGCATCATGGAGGGACACACGAGAGCAGACTACCCAGAAGCCGTGCAGCTAAAAGGGTTGCTAACTCCGCCCATACAACTGATGAATTCATGTGATGCTTTAGAGGAAAGGACGTCTCATCCCTCTATAACACATTTGCTCGTTTCCTCTCTCTTCCCATAATTTCCTTGCGTTGCTCCTGTGCTTCCTCGGTGGGAGGGACTAAGACGCGAGTAAGGGAGGCAAGTGGAGGAGTCGAGGATGCAATTTAAGCGACATGAGATGCAGTGCATAACACATTTCCTCGTTTCCTCTCTCCTCGCATGATTTCCTCCGTCTCTCCTATGCTTCCTCGGTGGGAGGGACTAAGACGCGAGGAAGGAAGGCAAGTGGAGGAGCCAGGGTTATGGATGTTTATGGATTATGGATCCCACTGCAGTTCTAGGCAAGACCTGCCCTACGAAGCAGCCCGATTGGTTGAAGTTAGGCATTGACCTTGAGTAGTTAAGGTTAGGATAGCTAATAGTAGCCCCGCTGTTGTTTTGGTGGAGGCAGTGTGATGGTGTGGGGCGGCATCTCCCTCACTGGAAAAACGAGGATTGTCATCATTGGAGGCAATCTCAATGCAGAGAGATATAGAGATGAGATTCTGCAACCTGTGGCAATCCCATATCTCCACAGTCTGGAACCGAACTCTATCCTCCAAGATGACAACGCTCTCTTTATCAGAGACTACCTCCAGAATGTGGGAGTGGAGAAGATGGAATGGCCTGCCAGCAGTCCTGACCTCAACCCCATTGAACACTTGTGGGATCAGCTTGGGCGTGCTGTTCGTGCCAGTGACCAACACAACCACGTTGGCTGACTTGCGACAAATGCTGGTTGAAGAATGGGATGCCATCCCACAGCAGTGTGTGACCAGGCTGGTGACCAGCATGAGGAGGAGTTGCAAGGCTGTTGTGGCTGTGTATGGTTCTTCCACACGCTACTGAGGCTCCTGTTTGTGAAATGAATACATTGTTAAATTGCCAATATGTCTTGTTTCTTCAAACTTCAATCATCCAATCCACCAAACACCAAACGAGACAATGGCAGAATAAGCTGTTTGGCAGAGAAGATTTGGCACATTTTTTATGGGCGCAACCCACATACTCAGCGCTGCTGCTCATCCCACAAATGCATGTTCCTTACAAATGGGGCACCGTTTGAAAGGGAATTAAACAGGCTTTCCAACGGTATAAGATTTATTGCCAAAAAGCATTGTTACCACAGAGAAATAATCTACCAAACACAAATTTCCTTACTTTTTGTGCTAAATTTATATCATTTAATTAGACAGAGACAGTTTTAGAAAGAGAGTTTTGTTGATTTTCACCACCTCTCCACCCCTCACCCTGGGGCATTGCAAAATGGAACAGTGCCACGTAAGTGTGGAGTTACATAGTCCTCTGATAAGCTACTGATAACTGTGAAACTCATTAAGTTAACCTCATGACAGATCAATGACATTGACGAAACAAGGGCAGTGGGTTTTCAGTGGGGCCAGCTCAAAGGTGAAGAGAATGTCGTCAGCTTATGGCCTGTGAGGTCTGAGACAACACACTACTTATGTGACCTCAGATCATCCGTATTATGTATCAAGAATCCAGCCTGTAATGTTCTGTAAACGCATATGATCTGTGCTCATCTGTTTTTTAATCCTGACAGTTCAGTCCACACTCATAAACATGCAGTACTCTTTTCTCATTGAAGAACTGACCCTTTAATTTGAGATGGCAGATGGACATACTGGTTCATAGACAATGACTGAGACACAGGCTTTGCTTTCCTGCAACTAAATGAGGTTTGAATTCAGATTCATACAGTAGACCAATCTGTTGACATCAGCACTTTTACAAATTCATTGTGTCACCCATAAAGTAATAACATGGTCCTAACACACTTTGAGTTACAATAAAATGACATCTTTTCAGATGTTGCATCAAACTAAATGTGGCATAATAGGTGCACTAAGCTACCAGTTACTGTTAGATAATAAGTTACAGATAACACCTTCTGCTAACTGATAACTGTGATTGTGCAGACCCACAAAGGCTCACTGTAGTCAAACACGCTCTCTAGTCTTTCCCACAGATCTTTGCCAGGCGCTCCTCTCGTCCCCACAGAAGGAAGAGTCACAAGAGTGTCACAAGAGTCTAGCTTTCTGTCCCATGTAAGTAAACAAAATCTCTGTCAGAAGCTCTTTTCAAACTTTCCACCCTCCTGTGGTCTGTCCCATTCTAAGGATGTGGGTCAGTTCAGTGAGAATGGAATGGCTAGATTTTGTTGAAATAAAAGACTTGCTAAGCGGCAAACTGAGCTGCTATCTTGACCTTGTGTTGCATTGATCTTCCTGGTGGACACTGCCCAGGTGGACATGAAATGTGACCTAGATAACATCATAGGTCAAACTTCAAGGAGTTCAAACAGGGACACACAACTCAAACACATGTTGTGTGCACATGCATTTAGGCAAACGCACAATCACACTCATCTGCACACACACAGTGGCTGTTGGCTATCATCAGTGATATTATGTTTAACCTTTAACCAGTGTGCCACCAGAGAGGAAGCCTTGCATCACTTTGCCCTTAGTCACATGTATCCATTTATAGTTATTGGAAAACTCACCATAGCTGTGGTACCTTTTTAATCCCAAAAAGGCAATTACTTTTCACAAAAACAAGCAACAGAGTAAAAACCTCCAGCGTTGTTTACACAGATGGATTGTAGAAGATACACAGTCCATTTTACTATCTCATCAAACTGCTGTAGCGGCACATTAGTAGTTGTACCTGAGATTCACTCTTATCAGCTCAGCTGTCCGAATTAATCAAGGTCACCGCAATTAACTGGAACATTTTAGATTTTCTACTGATTAACAGAAGAAATGACTGGATTGCTTTTGGCTCAAAACTCCACTTTGAAATGTGTCGGTCTGAACATTTGCATCAATGTCCTTTTTAGGGCAGTTGACCTTGTTTCTATATGCACTTGTCTCTTTAAAGTTAATTTGGGCTGCAGATTTCATTGCGGCTATGAATTTTGAAAATTTACTTTTTTTGCAGTTTTTATACCTGTAATGATACTTGAACATGCTCCATGCTTGCTATTGTTTGAATGCTTCACATATAGAATGTCTGATCATATTCACCTTTGTTTCTAGACAGGTTGCCTCTTAGAAGTTTAATGAACTTTTCCAGTAAGTGCTTAATCTACTTCTTTCTCAACTTTAGTGTCTGTGTTTGTTAAATTAAATGGAGGATTAACTGAGCAGACAGATGATGGTGAAATCCATCCCCAACTGTGCAGTGCTGTAACAGGAGAGGCCATGACATTTACAGACCGTGCTGGAGAGTGTGAATTAATTGTGCAGTTGTGGAGAGACTGGAGTGCTAATGCATGTTGATAGGTATGTGGTAGTTATCTGTCTATCTTTTGCATACTGTATGCATCACACAAAAACACACAGACACACACACACACACACACACACACACACACACACACACACAGTATGCTTTGAGCTACTTGCAGATCTAGCTAATGAGAGTAAACAGACAGAAAGAGAAAAAAAACTGGAAGAAAAAAAAAACTGGCATTGATGTTTCCAGTTTAAATTCAGCAACCCAAACAGAAATTGAGACAGTAGCCTTGATCATAAATTATGTCTGCACTCTCTGCTCACTCAAGTATATAATGATGAGACCATGTGCTTATTTTGTGGAAAGTGTGCAGATCATCCTCTGTGCTGTTGTGTTATCCAGCAGCTTCTGTTTTATCATTGTTGTCTGTGATATGTTTTGTTATGGCACCAATGACAAATGTCAGCAGGCATTTATGCCGTGGAATGACCATAATATTTACTTTAGAAATTGGATCCATGGCTGTCTCGCTCCAGCATCACATATGAAAATACATAATTGAACATGGCACAACAATGTACTATAACATTCAATTTAGAAAAATAACATATTGCACAATATATGCACAATATTATATAATAAACAATCTTTATAATATTTAGCTTATTTTAGCTGTAAAAATGGCAAAAACTGGCTTGTGGAGTTGAAGTTAAAGGACTGGTGAAGTTAAAGGACAGTAAGACAGAAGCTTGATAAATAAAAAATTGTATCAGGTGTTACACTTTTTATGCTTTTATTGCTTTAAAGAAATGCCTTTCTTTCCATAAGTGTTGTAGATGGTTTTATGGTTTTACTCTGCAATGCTGTTCCTTTTAAACTACTTTAAGTTATTATGTGTAAATGTGCCTGTGTTTCTATCTGTACATACTGTATACTAAAAAAATTATTTTTTTCATCCCTGAAAGACACAGCTGACATTACAAGCAGCATGCAAATATGAGAGAGTTTTCGGATTGTATGCTTGTGACCATTCAAAAGTAAAAAAAAGAATTGTGCTCAGAATGAATTAGAGTTGAAAAAGAGCCAAGGAGAGTACTTTTTTCGTTCAAAGCATTCAGAAAAAAGAGTAAAGTGGATAAATTGCAGCAAGACAGCAATGTGAGGTGCTTCTTAAAATGAATATACAGCCTTTTTTGTAGATGCATTAATAATGCATCCGCCTTAGATGGAGTGGCTTCTTAAAAAAGAGTCCCGTATTGTGGCTCGGTTCCACGTGTATCTTGTATTTTCTCAATGTCACATTCCAGTAGTGAAGAGCAGTGTTGATATTTTGGCCATGATCTTGTGTTTTGGTCCAAAACAATGACTCCCATTGTGACAATCCTTTCTCTGGCCTTCCTAAAGGTATCACCAAGCTGTTTCATGTTAAACAAGGAAGAAGTGATGGCACCCTGTAAAACATGATAGTTCAAGCTGAACTCAACTCAAAGACTGTCACCTGTCCTCAGCCTCACAAAGAGGATTGTCTTCATTTTGTCTTCGTCTTCTATTTAATGAAATGGTATTCGTTAGCCAGTTTAATACAGTTTAGTGCTTGGAGAAAAATTGGGAAAACCATTTTGTATTGGTTGAGCTAAAATGGAACTTTTTAGCCTCTGACTGCACAACGGATGCAGCACTGATGACTGCAGGCCACAAAGTAGCAATGGCCCCAGTCTAATGTGTGTTCTCTAAGAGGTGTTCACTCCAGTCTACTCTACATTGTTTATTGAAATTATACGGAATAGACACATTTCTGGTTCGATTTAATCCAAAACCAACAAAAGGCACATTTCGTTTGAGAAACCTCTGCTGTCAATTTTCTCAATCACTGAATATTAGTAATCTTCTGCCTTTTGCATTGCTATGCATGTACAGTAGATGCACTGCTATAATGCGAGCTTATCATTTCCAATAAATGTTGGAGAGAGATAACTGCCTTTTAAGTTTTTACCGGAAGCAATTGTGAAACTGTGAAAACAGAATTGGACAACAAATTTAATAATAGGGATTGCAAATCAGCAAAAAGAAGAGATTACATAAACCAGAGTTAGACCATTTTGCTTCATGCCAGGAAGAAAGAAAGTATCACAAGAGGAATAAATAAAATGTAAACACGTGTGATAGATAGATATTCTTTTTTTAGTTTTGAGTGCACCTCCTGTTAAGTACTGTACCTTGCAGCCTATGGCACATGCATCACCATACAGTAAAAGCTCAGCCAGTTCAGAAACAAATCTGTGCATTTAACAGATGTCCAAGGTCACTATGATATACTGTATAGTACAGCATATCTACCGTGAAGGGAATATGCTGAATATGCTGTAGGAATGTTGTTAATGATTCATTTTTGTCAAATGAAAACAAAACAAGAGATATCATAGGTCACCTGCTTCAATAGGGCGTTAAGCATTCAATCTGTCACACCTACCTGCACACACACACACACACACACACACACACACACACACACACACACACACACACACACACACACACACACACACACACACATACACGTTTGTTTCACTATCTTTGTGGGGACCCGTCATTGACATAATGCATTCCCTAGCCCCTTACCCTAACCTTAACCATTACAACTAAATGCCTAACCTTAACCCTTACCCTCACCCTAACCATAACCTAATTCTAACCCTAATCCTAAAACCAAGTCTTAACCCTCAAACAGCCCTTTAACCTTGTGGGGTCCAGCATTTTGGGCCCCACAAGGCTGTGCAGACCCCACAAGTATACTGTATTCCCCGATTTTTGGACCCCACAAATATAGTAAAACAAGCACACACACACACACACACACACACACACACACACACACACACACACACACACACACACACAAACACAGATACAGCAGTCTGATTAGGAAAGCCCTTGACATGACCTTGTTGATACCTGATATGCCTTTCTCCACATATAAATCTACTCACTAGTCTATATCACGGTGTTACCATGGTTAAGTATACAGTATTAGTAACTCAAATCCCATGCTGCTGCAACAGTTTGAATTTCCCCATTGTGGGATAAATAAAGGATTTTGAATGTTGAATCTTGAATCCCATACAAATGAGTTATTGTGGTACCATTGAGGTAGACAGGGTTGATATATACTGTATATATTTCTCTTGCAAATACAGTATGTTGTGCTATTTATTTACTACATTTGCTACATATTCTACAACATGTGTGAATGCGTTGTTTTGTTTTTAAGCATGCTTCTATGTGTGAGTGTGTATGAATGAGTGTGTGATACTGTGTGTGGGTTTTTCTGTGCATATTTCTCCTAGAAACTGATTAAATGTGCCTTTTTCTCTCGAATTGGTCAGACACACATTATAATACCAAATACCACAAATGAAGGACATACTAATCATATAAAATGAAATTATAGCATTAATTTAGATCAAATAAATTAAACTCTTTTCTGCCTCCCCACCAGGAATTTTAGCTATAATGCAGATGTTGTTTTCATAATCCAGTGCATATGACTTTACTGTCAGATGTTGGATAAACTAGGTAACACCATAACTAGAAATATTTTAATATTAAACTTCTTAAGAACAAAGAGTTTTTTTCTAAATGTATTAAGGCCTAATACTAGTTTTCTATTAACTTTATGGATTTCTTTGACACAGTTGCCAAAACAGACCAGCAATCTTTAACTAGCACACATGTTAATGGTTTCCTCAAGGAAAATTACAAGCAGGTATAAGCCTATTTTAAAACAGTCAAATTTGACCTTGGAACACAATTGTTTGTCACATTTTATTTATATTCAAACCAGTGGCATAAGTGTAACAGTAACGTGTAATAATTGTAACTGACAACAATTAGCTACCTAGTTTTAACAGGTGCAGTTCTGTCATCCAAATACTAGCATAGGTAGGTGCAGCTAGCTAACACATTTGTGAAGACACATAGCATAGTTAAAAGTTCGTATATGAAGATAGTTAATGACTTTAACTGAGTTGATTTGGAAATAAAATATGTTTGGCCATAGTTTTATAGTGTATATTTATAGCTGCAGCTAGCATACTGTAGCTATTGATACTAATTAGCTACAGGAAGCTAGCACATTTACTGTAGGTTGTGATTTTGTTAGTGCTAGCTTTCTTCCAGAACATAGAAAATGACCATAGGGAAAATTACAAGCAGGTAACCTCATTTTAAAACAAATAGAGTAAAACACAATTGTCCTATTTTATAGCAACAACTTGGGAACCACAGAGCTAGCTCACTTTGCTGTCCATTCATTTTCTATTGTGAATGTATATTATTTTGACTGACGGATAAATGTTTAACTCTCGTTTTTGAATCATATGAAAACTCTGTTGCTGGTAATGTAACATTATCTCAGTAGCCTAAATGGTTTGAAATTGTTCCATTTTAGGCCTAGGTATCTTTTGAGCTCCTCATGATATGTTCAAACATGGATATGTTAATGAAGGAGGTATGCAAGCAACCCAAAATAAATGTCTCACCTTTTACTTTAATGTGCATATCAATCTTTCTTTTTTTCCCTGAATGTGTATGATGTTACTCATAGTTTGATCAATTCTGTGACAAAAAGTATTGTTATGATTCCATTAATACACGGTAGAGTATTAGAATAAAGCACTACAAAATGGCAGACACTAAATTAGAGAACAAGTTTGCTTTGCACAGAGCAACAATTCTGTGGAGAGGCTGTAATAAAATATGTGGTCAAACTAACAATAATTAAAGCTAATTATTAAAGGAAGAGAGATGTTCCATGTGCGAGCTTGTTTATTAAGTTCCTGTTCAACTGTAAAAAGCCTGTATTTTCAAACATTCAGACTTAGGATTTTCAAACATACTCTTATGTAAGATAAACATCGATGAGTCAGCTTCCTCAAGGCCATAGGAAGTGAGACTTACTGATGAAACTCGTCTCTATTTTTTGACTGATGCTTCCTTGTGAGGGGGTGGCAGTTTGGAGACATTATGTTCCCCACACCTTCTGTCAGGCGAAAACTTAGTGGGCTTTGAAAGACTTCATTGTCAGAAAATCCATTGTGATTGTGGTAGAAGTTCCTTGAGTGGGATAAGGTCAGGAAAATGTTTTGAGAAAAGGGTTGTATGGGAAGAGATAAAATCTGCTTTCCCATGATCTAGTGCACATGTGTCTACTTATTGTTTTGTATCTTGTGTGTGTGAATGAGAATTTAGCTGCCTACATACAGGTGCGTGAGTTTACGTAAAAAGGAGAGAAAGAGACAAAGCGATAGTTGACCAGACTGAGAAAGACACACAGTGTAGGCTATTTATTGCATAATGCAGCCATTTGTAGTGCATGTCCTCCCACCCTGCGTCTCTCTTTTCTCTAAGCTTTTACTTTATTTTCTACAACTTAAATCCCTTCTCCCTTTCCATCATCCCAGCACTTTATTGTTGTCATTATTTGCCGGTTTTTGCTTGAAATTCCACTGTTCTTTTGTCCCTTGATTTCCACAGAAACTCTCTATTGCCCACACATGCTCGCTGTGTGGGAAAAAGGAAGGAAGACATGGAAAGATGTTGGCAAAAGGAAAAAGTGGAGTGACATCAGCAATAATGGTAAGAAGAATACAAGGAAGGGGATGGGATGGAGACAGAGAGATACATAGATAGATAGAGTGGAGAGTATCAGAAAATATCAGACAGTTCATCAAAGTTTTCTCTTCTTCTCTTGTGTGTGCTGCAGACAGATTGGCACACAGACAATAGCCAATTGCCACAGTTCGATTGGTCCATTTAGCAGAGCGGTAAAGGGGGAAATCTGTAATAACCCTGATAGAAACAGTCAATAGTTACTGGGCAGTACTATAGCCTCCTAACAGCTTTGGTATTACTGTGTGTCCATTTCCGCTGTGGGATTATACTTGGTGGATTTGTGTTTGTTTTTTTCTGACAAATCCACTGTCCCCAGAAAGCAGCAGTGACTGAGTTTCACAAATGCCTTGGTTCTGCAAATTACTGTTACGTCTGTATACCTGTCGCTTTTGTGCCACACTCGCAGGCAGGCAGGCAGGCAGGCAGGCACGCATGCAGACACACATACACACACACACACACACACACACACACACACACACACACACACACACACACACACACACACACACACACACACACACACACACACACAGTGTAAAACTCCATACATCATCCTTATATTTCAAAACCACAATGGTGTCTATATGAAAATGTGGTATATTTTTATCTTTTCAACAAAATCTGTATACCCACTGAAGTTGTGTAGTAGTCGATGAAGGTCATGTTCTTCTGTGGCGGGGGGTGGGGGGGTGATTCACTGTAATGGCTTAATCATGCATTTATCTTACTTGGCCTGTTAGCAGTAGTTTCATAATTGTGGCCATGGCAACCAAGGCAGTGACAGCCGCAGTGAATTGGGACAAACAGGTACCTTTTCCAATGTAAACGAGCCTTTAGACCTTGCTGTAGGTCACGAATCATGTTGTTGCTAACAGTTTTTTTGTAGAGTTTTCTCTGACTCTCTCACCCTTATTCTCTGTATCTCACTTTCACTTTCTGACACGCCTGTACACTAATTACATGCACACACACGTACGCACACCGTTCTCGCAGAGTCTGTGTTCACAGTCAGTGAAAAACCAAAGCCTGAATGAACCATAATTATGTCATCAGCATTAACAGTAGCTTTGAAGGGAGGAATGTGCAGAGCAAATACAGTAGTAGCCGAGTAAAGAGAGTGACAGAGAGAGATGCAGTCTAGACAGATCCAGTTAGATCTGAGTCTGATAGAGAAAGAAAATCTTTTTTTACTCATCTGTCTTTTCCATTAGACTACCGACTACACTTGAGTAAAAAACGCATTCAGAAGTCAGATGTCCTAAATTCTCTTTGTGTGAGGTTAACAGTGGTTTGTGCCTTAAAGTTACAGACGGTAGAAGCCACATACTGAATGAAATGTCACATGTCACATTTTCTAATACTTTTTTAAAATATTTTTTTTTACAGTCTACTGTTCTCTCCTTCTCAGTACTTTCACTCTTTTTTCGTCATTTACAAACAAACTCCTGATAAACTCCTGACAAAAATAGCCAAGGAACAAAGCAATGTTTTCATCACTGATTGTGTGTGACTGACGTGAGTGGGTGAGAAAGAGGATCAGAGAGTCAGAGAATGGGGACAATTGTTTGTGCACACAAATGTTGGTATTCGCGTGGTTACCCATGTTTAAACTGTACAGTGTGTGTTTATGAAAGTGGGAGACCCAGAGTGTGAGAGAGAGATAAAAAGAAAGAATGGAGAGGGATTACAAAGGATATGTTGGTGTGCACAACCAGTGAGCCTTATTGGCCAGATGAGTTGTGTTCCCTACAAAAGAGTGATTTTCCCGAGATGAGCGGCAGTAAACCCAGGGATTAGGTCTGTTGGGCAACAGAGCACTACGCCCCAGGACGGGCTTTCTGGTTGGCTTACTGGAGGAATGGAGCCCTTGTGTCATGTGGCTCATGTTTGTGAGCTAGAGTCATGCTTGTCCTGTAAGGCTGTATTTTTGAGGCGGTAATTTGCACTTTACCAGCTAGCCTTTAGAAAACTACCAACAGAGGCAGAAACACACACTCACATTGGGGAAAGAAACAGTGTAATGTGGTTCACCTGGCATATATATACAGATGGATTACCTCACAAAATGACCACAGACATATGCAGAGTAGCTCACACTAAGAACACACACACCTTTTCTAGCACTTTCTCCCATCCTGGGTATTTTAGAAAACAATTGAGAGAGAGAGAGAGAGAGAGAGAGAGAGAGAGCAGGAAATGAAAGATGATGTGACTGCTAGAGGCAGAGAACGGTGCAGACATGAAAGTTCTTCATGTAAAACCTGTATTGTGACCTGAGTTTCTCACCATTTCCATCCTGTCATTACCTCAGCTGTCTTCCTTCTGAGAGGCATTTGTACACCACTCTTGAGTGACAAATAACTGTATCACTTAGCAACACAAAATGCATTAACTGTATGTTGCACTCTCATTGATCTCTCTTGAGATCTCTTGCTTTCAATGACTTTGTCTATTGTCAGCACATTATCTTTATTGTGCAACCAATACATTATGTCATGTATAATAAAGACTGCAGGAATTACAATTTTAATTTCTATTTTTTAGAAGTGCATGATGGTCAAAGTGCATATGTTGAAAAATAATTTCCAATCTGTACTTTTCCCTTCCTAGCCTGAAAAATAATGAAATCCTCAGGGAAGATGAATTGTTCTTTAGAGAAAATAGGCTTCTTTCCTCTTCAATCTTTTTCTGTAAGTGTAGAGTCACAGTGGGGTTTGTGACTAAAATGTGTCATTCTCCATTTCCTTGTCTCTTCACTGTATTATCCAAAAACTACTGGTAGACGAAGAAGAAAGTTAGTCTCATGTAAGTTTGCGAAACGTGGGTTGAAATTTGTTGCGCAATGAAAAAGGAAGTTATGTAACTATAATGTCAAGTCCATAGAATTAGTTGGTTTTTGTCAGGTTTGGTAACTGGGGAAACTGCCTCAAGCCAGTGTATTCCCGCCAAGCCATCAAACCTTTCCGGAGAACATAAACAAACCAGTCCTCTAGCATTTTGGTTTTAGTATGACAAGTGATGCAGTGTTTTCCCCAGTACCTGGATTAGCAGTCACAGGAAGACAACCTAAAAACCTAAGCAGAAGTACGTACAAGTAATAGTACAAGTCATAATAAAATTGAACCGAAAACCAGTCAAACAAGTACTAGTAAGATCCGTGCCTATTAATTAAGTAAATCATTGATTCATTGTCTTTGGATAAAGCTGTGGTAGCCTTGGTGGTTGCCTTGGGACAGTGTTTGTGCCAGTGAACAAATATCCTGTTCGTACAAACTGTTCAAGTTCTACAGTATTGATTAGAAAGTAAATATATTAGATATAGCAATTTCTCATTTTAAACAGAATATTGGAGGAATGAATGCCAAATGAAAATGTAATTTTCTATTCTAATTAGGTATTTTGCTACCAGTTGATCTAAATACCTTGCTGTAATGATGAATGATTGATGTCTTCTTTCTACTTAATCATTTACACTTTTCTAGTCAAAAGGCCAAGGTTTTTTTTTTTGTTTTTTTTTATCTCTACCTTCGTTCTTTAGTAGTTCTTCCCCGGTTCTACATTGTATGCTTTAATTGTGTTTTTCTGTAACAACTGTTTTATGTATACAGATTAATAGCTGTAATTTTACTTTCACTGTTCTAAAAAAAAAGAAAAATGAATGAGCACTGACTTGACTAATTCACTGTCTGTACAATACTCTGTAGCTCAATAAAAAGAAATAAAAAAAAAAAAAAAAAAAAAAAAAAAGGCCAAGGAGGTTCATTTAAATGTGTACCAGCGTATCTGGGTTGGGATGAAGAAATGTACCACCTTCACCTGAACTCAAACAACTTTATCTTCCACTCCTGATAATTAATCTCTTCACTTTGGCAGAATTTAATCTGTTTACCTTGAAAACAAGCAATATGTATATGTATCAGAGAGACATATTCAGCTTGTGTGTTTGACAAGTAGATATACTTTTCATACAGTTCTTTAAACGCTTCCTTCTCTCTGTCTGAGATTACTAGTACCTCTCCACCTTGTTTGTGGATTTACAGTATTTCAACAAACCTACTTCTGCAGATTGCCTTTTGATGAGTGTATTATATTGCTGGTTTGCCCATAGTAGAAAGACATGATACTGTGCAAATACAATTATGTGAAATGAGTTCGCGAGAGCGTGAACAATCCCTTTATTATTTTTTCTTGTATGAACTTGTTAGGAACAGGATGCACCTTCAACAGTTTTCCTTGAACAAGTCATGGTTTATTTATTTTGAGAAATGTGTTGTGTAATCACTGCCTGCATTCTAGATTTGTCATGGTGCATTTTATAAAAGCTTTAGCCTCCCTATTTGTTTGCCATGCAAAATTCTCATCAGCAGATGCTCTCTTCCTACATCCCCTGAGTGTGTTTTGGTTAGTGAGGTTTGGATTCTTATTTGAATGTTTCCGTGCAACTTTCCATCCACATCCTTCAGTCCTTCAAGACCTGGTCAAATTACCTATGAAAAAAGTCAGACACTTCCCTTGTCAATGCCAATCATTTTACATAGTCATTCATTGCTATGGCAGTCCTTTTTATATGCTCAATCTCTTTACTTGTCTGTTATTTTATATTGCCATGATCTCACTTACTCAGTTGTAGGGCCGTGCAACAACAGCAATATGAGATATCAGTGGTGTACTAGCCCCCCCTAGTGCCAAACTATGCTAATTGGTTGCAGTTTATAACGATGGTGCGAAGTAAAGAACAAAGAATGTTTGCAGAGAAATCAGCTACTGAGAACATTTTTTTTTTTTAAAGATTATTTTTTTTCGGCATTTTAGGTGTTTATTTTTATAGGACAGCTTAGACTTGAAAGGGGAGATAGAGGGGGAATGACATGCAGCAAAGGGCCGCAGGTCGGAGTCGAACCCACGGCCGCTGCATCGAGGAGTGAACCTCTATATATGGGCGCGTGAGCTACCCAGCCGCCCCTACTGAGAACATTTTAATAATAGATTTATGAGAAAGATTTTTATTTTTCCAGTTATTATTAATACAATGATGATAACAATGTTGTCCTGGTGGCCTAGACATACAAACTGGAAACTAAATAAGAATGATGATATTGATGCCTCACAGACAATTCATAATCAGGTAGTACTGTCAGTTCCAAACAACGATCTATCTTACCAGGAAATCATTCCTTTTTGGACTGTGGATGTGACATTACTGGTTAGATCTTGATTCAATATTTTATTTCTTGATGATCATAGTAATTTAAGGTTTCTATTCTTTGGTGCAAAGGTATGCCAAACCCATCAGAAATATCAGAATATTTTACACAGTTTTGACAGAACTATTTAGGGCACATAACATATGGTAAAGGCAAAAAAAATATTTTGTACTTACAGATGTGCATGAACACAGTCTCTCAGACCTCTTTTGTGCTATTCCTCATACACAGAAGAACCCTGCAACTTGAATACAGTTGAACTTTGAATTAACATCCATCATAACTCTAATACAACCATAACATTTCTGATATTCATCAGCAGTTGCTCGTTGGTGCTTAAACTTCAAACAGATATGGATTGAAATAAGATGTTAAATTACCAGGACAACTTCCCAGCCCATTCCCTTTTCCATACTGACACTGCTTTGGTTTCAGGGTGCTGATATCATAGACTGTATAAAAAAAAAAAAAAAAATATATATATATATATATATATATATATATATATTATATTATTTTTACAGTCTATGGCTAGTATAGACCTTTTTACAGCAGACATTTTGACTTGAATTATGGCAACATTTCATTTAGCCATAATTTAACATGACATTTAGTATGCATAATAGACTTTTCCAACAACAGACATTAAGAACAGGTGTTACTAATAACATTAACAACAGCTCCATTCTATTTAAGTGTCCCAGTGAGGGGCAGTGAGCCAGCATGCACAATACCAGGACCCTGAAATCCAAGCAGCTAAATGGAATTCAGCTATCATTAATTTGATTATTTACACATGGTGCTTTTCCTACTGTGTAAGGTCAAAATGTCTTCCGTGCAAAAGGCCCATAGCATGGCTATACTTGGAACACCTAAATTGCGTGGAGCTGTCGTTAATCTTGTTAATAACACCTGTGCTTTTCCTACTATAACAAGTCAAAATGTCAGCTGTGAATAAATGCCAATGATTGATGCTCTCAAAAAACTTAAGGCTTACTTGATAAGTACTTGTAGGTGTTGGAAACTTTGAGGATGTACCCCAGCCTTAAAACTGGTCAGGAGGTTGTAGTATCCCCTCGCCAGTTACTGTCTGTGGAGTCTCTTCTCGAACAAGCCAGAGCAGGCTAGTACAAGATTAGATGGAGACCGGGATTACTGAAAAGTCAACAGGAAATTACATTTGCATCTTTTAGCCAGAAAGATGTGATGGGCTGGATAATTTAGGTAACTGAGTGCTGAAATCATCAGTGAAAACTGCTGAGTAAATTGAACAGTAATATGTTTCATCATACAAAGACAGGCTTTCAGAAGTATTGTTGCCTGCAATATTGCTACTGATACTTGATATTGGTTGTATTTGTGTCTAACTAACTACATCCACTGTGTTGACTTTCAAACAGTGTAAAAAGTACTCATAACATTATCAGTCTTTTACTCTGTTGCACTGTTTAACATTGTAATGTGCTTTATTTATAAACTGATCACATGTGCTTCTAATGTCAAATCTTAATTTTAAAAGTAACAAGTAACTCCTGCTGTCTGAGAAATGTAGTGGAGTAAAAAAAAATCCAATATTCCTCTCTAAAATGTAATGAAATAGTAAATGGAAATGCTTAAGCGCCTCAAAGCTGTACTTAAGTAATACTTGTGTACATATCCTCACTTACTTTCCACCACTGCTTTTGAAGGACAAAATGTGTACGTGCCACTGTGTCCCAAGGGGGAAAATATATGTATAATTTAAATCCATTCATTATTAGTTATTTACTTCCATGTTTCACTTTTTCTGTTTTTTTTCACTCATGTAAAACTCTTTGCTAATATTGATGCAGATTGTTATTGTTGGTGTTGTGTTTTGCCACCTTTTTTTTATGAACTTACAAAATATCTCCTATCAACACTTTTTAACGATAGTGGTGTAGACATCTATTCCTATTAAAACTCTTCAGTATACTGTCCATTGCACACTACATACAAAATGTGCTTTATGTTGTAGGCAATTGATTGTGAGGTCAAACTACAACCACCAGGTGGCGGTAGAGAGCTCAAAATCACTGAAGAGCTGTTTTTTGATTGTCCTTGTCTCATACCAGCTTGTCTCATGCATAGGATCAGCATTTTAAACTATTGCTTACTTTCTGTCCGAGTTTTATGATTCACAATAGTTCGACATTAATTGCACTTCTAATAATTTGCATGTAATCGCTTCAGATCCATAATTGGTTCTCGAAACAAAAACAGTGAGAGCTGCAACACAACAAGTGCATTACTGGCATGTAAATCCAACAACAATACACATTTATGACCGTATATTGGCTCACGGGAAACATGGCAGCCGGCGCTGCAGCTCTTTGTGTAACGCATGGATGTATTAAGAGACGCCGTAAAGTAAATTATACGAACACCCGGTCCCTCGAAGTCACCAAAAACATCTCGTCCAATCAGAGCACCGCGATTCTGCATGGGGTAGTCTGCGCCCTGAAGACTTTCTGCCCAGCTGAGAGGTGGTCTTTGTATGACAGAGCTGAACAAGGGCTCCTGACTCTGCAGACAACAGACGACAGGCACTGCTGCAGCTGCTGGGAACGCAGATCAGTTCACAGAGAAGTGAGTGGCTGCGACTTGTGCGCACACAAACTGCAGAAGAAGACGCGCACGAAAACTCAGAGATTCCTACATTTATTCCGTTTTATTTGGCTGATGTTGTACCCTTTGTAAGTTGTTCTAAATACGTTCCAGTCCATTTTTAAGAGCCCGATGTCTCTTCCTTTATTTCGAGACTCACCCTGAGGTTTAACTGGCGAGAACAAAATACTCAATAACTTTGCTTGAGAAGCATCTTGGATCTGAAATGGGCAGCAGGTTGGTGTGGTTGTCCCTTGCGCTGTCAGTGGTGTTTTCCGCCGGGCAAGACACAGGGACCGGGACCACAACGGAGGACATCCCGGAGGGCGCATCCACCCTGGCATTCGTCTTTGATGTAACCGGCTCCATGTACGACGACTTGGTTCAGGTCATCGAGGGCGCGTCCAAGATTTTGGAAACATCCCTGAGCAGACCACAGAAAACTCTGTATAACTTTGCCTTGGTCCCCTTCCATGATCCAGGTAATGTAATGAAAGCATGTGGAATGAAAGTCTGATTCTACAATGGTCACTTTTTTACGCGTGACATTTTTGTTTTAGCTTTCTTTGTAATATGTCTGCACACGTTTGTGATTAATTGGAGTTTACTCTCTGCTGTGACCACAAAAGCACACAGAAAAGTGAGAAATGTAATAGTTTGCTCACAATCCGCCCTTTGAATGCCTAATGTCCCTCACACCTCCAGAGGAGGGACTCTGGGGGATTTTGTCTCTGCACACAGATGTTCAGCCTGACGGTCACTATCATTAGCATTCCGCCAGGGTTAGTGTGTGGCGTTAGGTTTGCAATGCAACTTGATGATTATCATCACCCCTGGGTGCTCTCTCATTCTGAACAGCTAATAATGCCCAGACAATATATCATTGGGCTATATAACAGTAACACTGGCATGTACAGTAGGTCAGAGGTGCATGGTCTTGTAAAAATAAGAAGTTCTGTGTAATTAATGTTAAATATCCAGGACTAATTTGATTTGAGACCTCCTTGGCAGTTGTATTGTAGTATGGTAATGAAAACAATGTACATTCAATGTAACTTACATTAGTTATATCACTTTCAAGTAAAATGCATCTTTACCATCACAACCACATTATTGAAGTTGACGTATAAAGTTTAAAAGTTTTGGTGATGTAAAGTCTTTGTGTACACATTCTAAAGTCCCTGTAATTACTATTTTCTGAGAAGGAGGAGAGGTCACTTACCTGCTTGCAAAAGCACCATCAAAGGCTGCTGTGATGCCATGTGAAGGGGGTTTGTTTGCTGATTCGGAGGTGAGACATGTTAAATGTCCACCTGTGAAAAATACTCCATCAAAAGCAAGAGCAGCCAGAGACAATTAGTGGCAGAAATGACAGAGGGAAAATCAGAGTGTGTGTTGCACTCAATAGCAAACTTTTTTGTAGGGTACTACCTATTTCAAACATTTCTTACGATAGACTCTTTTGAATTGTTTTGTAGTATTTGGGACATATCCTGCCAAAATGTGATTTGGGTCTTTTTAGATGTGCTTCCCCTTTGCTACTTCATGATATATATATACATTTAAAATATACTTAACTTGAATACACTTAGCAACTGCAGAGAGAAAGAACGAGATGAATCGACAAAGGTGATCTGTGTGTTGAAGAGACAGATTCCTTTTCCAGATGTTTGCTCTCCTCTGCTAAATTTCAGCATGTCACAAATTCTTATGAAGCTCAATTTCTCCATCACAGAGTCTGTGCCTAGAATAATAATTATATTCAAGGAAGAAATATGCTCCGTATACACAAGTGTAATAAATGATGAATTTATTATTGTGTGCTTCAGGGGGTAAAAGGAAATCTCAGATCATTAGCAGATGATAAAAGAGCTGTGATGCATTGTATGTTGGACAAAGCAGTAACAGTAAAGGAATTATGTGATTACAACCTGTATCCAACTTCAACAATTGATTAATAGCAAATGTTACTACTATACTGTCACTAGGAAGTAATTATACAATTCTCCTCCTACAGTAAACCAAAGCTGCAACAGCTTGATTCAGAAATTTGGTGTTGACTTCTCTTTGTGTTTGTCCCTCACCAGCAAGTGATGTTCGTTTGCTTCTTAAAATGTTTACGAGGATGTCAGAATGTGTTCTCCAAACCCCCCCCCCGGGAATAGAGGAATGATTAGCAGAGCACACTGCAAGCAGGGGTAGCTTAACATTTCTGCAAATGTTGTTCTACCCTTTCCTCACTTTTTGTCCTTCTCTGACAATTTCCCAGATCCTCAGAGAGAATCAGCTTTGTTTTCATAAGAACTTTTATTTTGGGTTTGTTTCGTTCTGACACTGATCCATTTTCTCTATCCGACCCAGTGCGATAACACAGTCCCTCCTGTTTGATTTGGCTCTTTTTAAATCAGAGGCCGGAGCTTCCCCTTTATTTACACTGCAATCTGACACGGTAAACATTAGAGTGTGTGTTTGTGTATCTTTGTTTCTCTCGGCCTGTGTGTGTGCGCGTGTGTGTGTGTGTGTGTGTTCGTGAAGCGAGAGTGTCAGGAGGATGCCTGGATATTGGGGTCAGGCTTGTGTGGGAAGATCAGTCAGGAAGCCTCCCCCCTTCCTCCATCCTGCAGGGAGAGAAAGAAAGAAAGCAAGAGGATATTTTACTGAGGCACAGGGGTTGTGTATTTAGCACTATAGTCTGAAAACACTTTAATAAAACAGTGGTGGGGTTGAATTGTTGGCCAACCTGTTGTGTTATTATTTCATACCGAGGTTACTTTTGAAAATAACATTCACTTTATCAGAGAATACCTTTTAAAATACCGTCCTAATAACCGACCTAAGAACATGAACATCTCTCTTAAGTAGCTACAGTCCAGAGAACAATGACGTCTTTAAGGAATCCAGTCTTAGGCTGGTGGAGTCAAAGGTGTATTGCAAGCAGACTCTCTGGACTTATGGACCATTTATTTGAGAGTTTACAGCCAAATAAACTTCATTTCACAACACTCCTACCATTACCAAGCCAGGAAATGTAGCATTATCCCGGAATTAATGTTAAATTGTGCGGTTTTCCGATTAACCATATAAAAAAGACACTGTGTGAATAATGTGCTGTAAGGAGTTGATGTGAAATATAAAGAGATTGTGTGTCCACAGATTTGTTTCCTGTGTCCTCAGAGATTCTACGTTCTTCATGGCTCTGCTGACGTCCTTACATACATGCTCGTCCTTGTAAATACTACCTTGCTGTGAGAGGGTGTGTTTGTGTGCCCTGTACGTGTTCGTGTCAATGTTTAATTAGCTGACTTTGAGATGGTTCAGAACCCAGTGCCTTGGGTTAGCGACACGTTTTTGTTGTGTTAGCTGTGCACTCCAGCATAATGGATTTCAAATGGAACAATAAGGTTATAACCTTATTGCTCCATTTGAAATCCTTCAAATGCTTTAATTTGAGGGTGTTTGCATCTACATCAAAAGTGGCACATTTTTTCCTTTTTTCCATAGTGGTTAGCAGTGTAGTCCTCCAATTTTAAATGTCCAAAAGCAACAAGTTAACAAAAACTTAAATAAAGTAATTATATTTAATGTTTGGTTGCGAAGCCTTTGCAGTCAGTAAAGGTTTGGACCCTTTCCAGGATGCAATCAATCACTGATGTCTTGAAATTGTGCCATCTTCAATTATTTGCTTGTTTTGATTTTTGTTCTTCTACATTGTCCTATGCATGGTAACCTTATAAAAGGTGAAGTAAAAATGTGGTCCTTTTTCAGCTTTGCTCTGAAGCAGTGACACAGTGGTGCTTGTGCACGTCCGTGTGAAGGTCGGGGCCCTGAGAGCAGGGGGAGGGGTTGGATGGAGCCCGAGGAGATGCTACTTTCAGATCTTGCTAGCTTTTCAACATAACCAACTATGCCTTTAACAGATATCTGCATATGAACACAGATAAATAATCAATCACTGACAGTGACAGCTTCTGTTTTAAGTATTTGTTTCAGTTATGAGTTCTGTAGATTGATTACGCTGAGTTGATGGCCTGCCTTGCTACCTTTTTCCAGCCAATTAACTTACGTTAGAAGGAGATGGCCCAAAGCTCTGGGTGTGGAGTGATGAGAGGAGGTGACGGGATAGCTTCTACCTCCTCTGCATGATCAAAGGCACTCATCTCAGGGCTTCCTTTGTTGGTGTTCAGCGTCCTTTTCCACCATCCCCTTTTCCCTTTGTTTCCTTCTTTCCAGAGCAGCATTTTTTTTGTCTGAACCGACCCGCCCGTGTGAGATTACAAGGAGTCTGCATTTAGCTGGACAGAGTCAATAATGATGCTATTAGGCAGGAATGCCATAAGAGAGAGGTGGAGGTTTTTGGAGAATTAGAGGAGAGAGGAGTGTGGTGGACTACAGTGTGTGTCTTTGTGTTTCATGTTCAAATAGACCTGCCCTGGAATATTAAAATGGCCTTTAATTTTTAGGACTGTACATGCACCTTCTGAAATGCCCCGTGGTGTTCTTAGCACAATAATTTCAACTCTATTTAGCTTTGTAATCGGTGCTCAGAGGTTGTCCCCCTTTCAGCTTGAAAGGCAGCACATACCTGAGGGCTGCTAAGTCGCTTTAAACGTCCATTTCTGTTCCCTGTTTACAAATGTGTATGTATGACAGCTTTAGAGAGTCCGAGGTGCTTAGAAAAGTCACAGGTAGCTGACCTTTGAATGCAGTGGTTGACATGAATGACCCATGTGTCAAACGTTACGGTACTTTGTACTCTCCACCATGTTGGGTTTGTTTCCCTCCAGGCTTTGAAATTTGTTTTCCAACCTCTGTTGAATACCTCATCCTGAGGTCCTGAGGGTTCCTGTGCCCTGGTCTTGACCTTAAGGGCTCTTTGACATCACTGTCTGGGCTCTTATTAATATCCTCTTGATCTTTTGTTCCTGGTTTTTTGTTTGTAAACCAGCATCTTTCAGGTAACTGTCTGAGCATGGAGGTGTGAATGTTGGACAGGCTGCAGTAGTGAAAAAGTGGAAAAACTGACTTGGAAAGTTTAGATGACACGTAGCTATAGGGGTGAAGACATTATGCTTCATGGCTGGAAGTGAGTTAAGGCTTAAAGTAGAAAGAAAGGAAGAATGGGAAGAGTGTATGCAATAAAACTAAATGTGTTTTTCATCTCCCCAGACTGTGGAAGTTAATTATGTGACAGAATCATTTAATGATGGAGGCCTTAGAAATGCCTTGTACATTCATCTGAATGAGGCCACTCTGTTGGCACAACATCGGTGCCAACACTGAGGGCACTAGCAAAAACATTAAACCTGGCTCAACTTTTACCGCAATGCAATATGATGTCATCCAAGACGATTGCAAGCTTACGGTACATCCCAGGTTGATTACTTTATAACATGAATGCTGTATTTCTACTGTTTACCTGACCAAAGATAGAATGATTGTTACCGTGATAACTTTCCAGACTTGTAACATCCTGTCTCATACTGTTATAAACCGTTTGCATTTCGTTGTCTCACCGGTATCTTGATACAACACACCACAAACTCAGCCCTTTGCATTTTTTCTGAACGCCCAATAATATTATTATAATATATTAATGAACATGGAATGATTATTTAAATGTAAAGGAGTCAACAATGTACTAAATATTTTATTTGGACCCTGTAAACCCTACGTCCCCTTAAGCTTGTGGTCCAGTTGTCAAGCTTAGAGTATAATTTGCCCAATTAAAATGTATCTGCATCGAAAGAGCGAGAGAGAGTGTTATTTAAGATGACAAGTTTAAAAAAGAACAGTCTTTTGAAGGCAGTTTACTATGTCACAAATGCCCGTTTTGCTGCATGTCTGAGATGTGTTTTCCCTTTCCTTGGGCAGACATGTTTACCTGACCTATCCCTAACTCTTACCATGTGTCCACAGCATAAGCAGCCAGTCACTCCAAGTCCATTCATCTAGGAGAGCTGAGCACCCGAGGCAAGTCAGGTGATTTTGATAACAGCTGCCACTGGTTGCCATATGTTGGCGGGAGCGCCTTTTAAATGCTGTTCTTGCAGTTTTGTCCACTGCTGTGCAGTGGCTAGAGAAGGCTTAAGTCACATAAAGCGTTCCGCTTCAAATAAAGTTGTGAATAACATATTGACCCATTTTTCATGCCTTTACAACAAATGTTTGGGTCCTCTTTCAAAATCACTACCCTGGAATCCAAGTGGATAGTTTCCAGCTTCTCATTGCAGACATGCAGACATACATACACTATATTGTATTTAGTAGTATTTAGTGCTTTATTACTCATGATAATAATAAGCAGGACCTCACTTTTACTGTTGCCCCTTTAATGAGGGCTTTCCTCAAATCAGCGTTTTTATAGTCAGTTTAGACTCTACAGATTGATGTCTAGACAATATTATTAAGAAAGCATTTTTCCTAGCACAGATTCATTTGATTTCATTGTTTTACGTCATACTTTTGGGGTCTGGAGGACTCATTTGGAACACATTAGATTTGCGTCCATATAGAACTGGTGCCAGAGTTGAACATTCCCATGGTTTGGTATGGCATGACCTCATTTTCTTTACTGTGTAAGCTGTTTATGTACATTTTAGTTGAAACATATGTAAAGTTTCAGCAGCTTGGCGGGTGTGTTCAGAGTGACATTTACTGCCAAACCATTAATACTTGAGTGATGTGCTCCTTCCCATAGAAACAGAAGACATATTTTTTGAGTTATTCCGTCTTATGCCGCATACAGGCATTTATTTGAGCTGGATGAATCTCAAACACATGCCATGTACATTGTGAATGTGCAGGACAGGAGAATAGGAGGGGTACAGCTTGTCTCTTGATTTTGTGGCCAAACTTAATTTTCCTTTTTTGGTACAGATTTGAATCCGTAAAGCTGCACTTATCAATTCAGTAGCTCATTGTGACAAACCGACAGAGAATTATCTGTGAAGTGAACAGTGAAGCGTTTAGCTGCTAAAGAGATATTTCAGATATATTTCAGATATTTCCCTCAGCAGTTAGTCTAGACCAAAACAGTGATAAAAAGAATGTGAATATTGGACTTGCATGTCAGTTTGCCTGAGACACAACTCCAAATGAATGTTGACTGTTTGCTAACACGTTCACCGCTTTACGAGGTGATAATATGTCAGTGTTGTTGCCAAAAAAGTCAGTTATTGTTGCGTTAATTAAATTCTGTCTACTGGGCCAGCTTTGCTATACTGGAATAGACCAAAGAGGGCATAACTTCCTTGTAAAACTTTAATGATCTTTTTATCGCAGGACAATAGGTTTACAGCCATACGAAAGCAGGACGTTTTCAGTGACAAGATGTACTAGATGAGTTCATGGGTCACTGTGAAAGAAGTCTTGTCAGTTTTGGCTCAGTGAGCCAAATCTCTCTGATGCTTTCTGTTTAATTGCATTTTTGCAGGTATATTCTTATCATTTATTAGGTCTTCTCATCCTCTTATTTCTCTCTTCCAGAAAAACCTGAATAATTTACTGAAAGGCTGCACAACTAGTGACATGTCTATGTGTCTGCGCTAGAGGAAAGGACATAAAGATAGAAGCAAGGGATAGAAGTAGAAATGAAACAAGGCATCTAAGAATTTTGATTGACATGGAGGCCTGTGTGATTTTTAATTGTGGCAAAAAGTGTTTTGGGAATTTGAATTACAGGCTGCAAGGCTGAAGGTCAGGCTGTCAGTGCCCTCTGCCCCTGCCTCTGAGCAGTGTGTGTTGGGGGAAGACATGTATCATGAAGACCCCCTCAGAACAGCGTTTCCCAACATTGACTTTGCCATAGCCCACTTTCTATGTTCCAAAAATCCCTGGGCATTCCATAAAGTATTTACAAATTACAAAATACACGTTTAACTCTGTTCATTCCCTATAAATATAGTATAATTCTGTCTGAAAGCTGAGCTTATTTTGATGAACCTGGTATTCTGTGTCAACCTGATGACAAGCACATGCTGGGCTCATGGTCAACTGTCATGGAAACCTGAAAAGACTAAAATAATCTACTTTTCCATATAACCATTTATAACTTTAATTTTAAATTCAAATCACAGCACATCTGAGCAGTTCTTAAGGCACTTTTGTGGCACACTGGTTGAAAATCAGGGCCTCAGACATCTGAGTGTGCATCTGTGTGTGGTCGGCAGTGCTGATCTGCTCAGTGCGCACAATTAGAATTTCCTCAGTAAAACAAGAAAAGGCACACAACACAGAAAACACCACCCAGTCACTTTTGAGCTATTTGGGATTACACCATCACTCATGAAATACTTGGTCATGAGCTTAACAGTTTTGTGGTTGTAGTATTGAGGTTGTTGCCATTTATTTTAAAGCCTTCTACTTCATTTTTGAGGCAAGTTAATGCAATTAAAAGGCCACACTTAATTGTAAAGATCATTTTTTTTCTGAGAGTGAATCATAGAGTCAGCCTCAGCCAAGTCTCAGGGTTTTGGCCTGTATTTCTACAATGGAGACCATATGTAGAAACATCACAGCGTTCTCTGTGTGTTTGCTGCCCGTGCCAGATTTTGCCCTTTCATTGAAAGGCATTTAGAGGCTTTACAGAGACAACACTACCTGATGCCTCTCTAAGCCACAGCTTTGTCTTTTTCATCCTCTTCTCCAGTCCTCCGCATCCTTAATATGTTGTCAAGGCAATAGAATGATCATCTGTCTTACCTCTTTGCTGTGATGCATTACGGTTAAGGGATATGTTGCACAACACAACACATCAGGGGTGGGGGCAGTCTTGTAAGCAGTTTGGTTTTGTAAGATGTCGTTTTAGTGATACAAAGGTGTCACCACCAGTACTCATGACCATGATTTATATGTTTTTGAGTTTTACATTTTTCACAGGTGAAGATGATGAAAACATTACTTACTGCAAATAAGTGAGGACTGTGTAAATTCCAAGTAATCTCAAAATATACCTTGATTGCCTACATAAAGTTGTATTCAAAGATGTCAAAGAGAGATAAACTCAAACGATAACCAACAAAACCTGACCTAGGATGTCAGATTGTTAACAGACTGTGTCGTGCTTCAATGAAGCGTCAGAAAAGACAGTGGAGTATAGATTGTTGAATTGGGGATGTTTGTTATGTGAAACATCTGCTTTCAAAAACTGCTGTGACATACTTGGCTCAAAAAACAAAATCCTTAGTGAGGTTTTTTTCTACAGTACAGTGAACTAGAACTCTAGTCTAAACTTAACTAGTACTAAAAAATAAAAAAATAAAAAAATCTGAAATAGCATAAAAGCTAAACTAATGTGCTCTAGGTGGATTTATGTAAAGATTACTCTATCCAGACCCTTTACAGAGTTCAATAGCATGTTTATCAGTCTGTAAAGGTCAAAAGTCAACCTGAAGACAGGGTCAGACCGGGTCTGTTTATTTTTATATATATATATATTCTCTTGTTGCTGGTATTCAGACATAAAGTCTAGGCGGTCACCCAACCACGCAGACAAGATTACATTCAACGCTCTCTTTTATGTTTTTCTTTGTAGGAATTTCCAATTCCACACGTCACATTCAGTCATATAGAGCTTGTAGTGAGAAGGCTCTGACTGTCGACATGTGATAATGTTTATATGAATCCTAAAGAAAAGACATCTTTGTTGGTTCCACTATGATTGCCTCCACCCTTTCCAAAACCAGATGTAAATGGAGCATTAAAAATATGCAGTTAACAAGTTGAAATTATTATTCAATTCCTAAACTTAACTGCCTATGTTTGAGTTAATGACGTCACCACGAATTTTTATGAAGATCACCGGGCGATAATAGCACTCAGATGGCCGTGTTGAGATATTTTGCAATCTTTGGACGACCACAACAGTTATTTCCTCAGATAATTTTAATAAGATACTGCTGTCAGGGGCAAATAAAAAGGATGGTGGAGGTTAAAGTAAAATAATGGTAGTTTGTGGAGCATACCTCACCAAAATCACGTCTCAACAATTAACATCACATATTGCCTGTTCAGGTCATTTTATATTATTTAGCATATTAGTATATTATTATATGAACAGTATCATGTTGACTTTACTTTAAAAACCATTAACTCAGACGTTTAGAATTACTTTAACCCTATTTCTGCTTTCTTGGAAAGAGGACAGTGACAGGAAAAATAGACAGAGACAGAATATGAAAAGCAGCATTTCTTTCTTCAGCATTTCATTGTCTGATATTTATTTTAACACCTATACACAGTATAGTAAATACACACGTAACATATACACACACAGGCAGAAGATATCCATTTACTGCAAGGTCACCATGTTTCTTTGGTTGCATTAATGGCCACACCACAGAACCACACGTCCCCATAAATGACAATCATAGATTTACACACACACACACACACACACACACACACACACACACACACAGACGTGGCACACACTTAATTACTGTAAGACTTACCCTTAAGAGGTTGCATCCTCTTCTGTGTTCTGTCTCCGGCACCAGTTATCAAGTGGAATTGATGACTTGTGGAGGGTTCAGAGCTGTCATCTGTCTCTGGAACACGCTCCCCCATCAGGCCATGCATCTGGGAGGGATTACATGCCTGTGTGTGGTGTGTTCATCAGTTGGGTCTCACTCTATGTTTATGTGTGAAAGGCTGTGTGTGATCATTTGAACTCATGAGTGCCATTATTAGGGATCTGTGGATTTGTGGCGCATCGTCCTGAGAAACATCCAATTGCGTAGAGCGAAATGAAACAAGAGAGGCAGCGCTGCAGCTAGCAGAGTTTAGCTGCCTGGTGGTCCTGCTCTCTCACTCTGTCGGTTGTGGGAAGAAGTTTCCATCACAAATTCAAGTTTGTGGTGGTTTGAAATCAAGCCTGTCGTCAGCCCTGGGCTAAACCGCAGTCATTAGATGGCAGCTGGTGAAGTCAGGCAGGGTAAAAGATGCAGTTTAAAAGAGCAAGGGTAAGGAAGAAAATAGGGAGAACCAGAAACATACTGTAATAAAGGACAGAAAGAAAATGTAGTGAACAAACATAAAAGAAAAGATGAGATTGAGCATGGATTTTGCAGCCTCGTAACCAAGAAGTGTCCTCCAATCCAGAGGAAAGAGTAAAAGGAGAGATTTTGAAAACAGTCAGTTTACATCAAGCCAAAATGTGATCTTTTTATGGTCTTTGATGCATTACGGAGAATATACCTGACAGTAGATGTGACAGGAAATGAAAATTTGTAAATCGTACCCTGTCCATGTTGGAAGCAGTACTTGCTCCTTAAATTACCTTTCTGCTAAGCTACATTTGAATACTTTATTTGTTGAATTTATTTCAAACGTCATACTGCTAGAAGAAGAAGATAAAATTAAAATGTGTATGAGTTGGGCTCAGCGTGGTGAAAGAACACATTTCTGATCTGGCACCATTACAAGTGTGGCTATTGTTCTGTAGCAGTGAGGAGATGGACAACACCAGAAATATTGACTGTGTTTTAAATAAATGGAGATTATTATCCCATAAGAGAAAAAGAAGAATTAAAAAGAAAACAAAGGAATAAGAAGTTACCAATGGATAATAAAGTGAATAATTAAAAATGGAAGAAAAGGACAGCAATTGCAAAGGAAAGAACATTAACAATTAAGTGCCACACATTGTTTGGATGCAGTGTACTCAGACCTTTTTTAGGGGTCCAAGCCCGAGTCTGTAAGAACGGGCAATAGCAAAGCTATGCCGTTCATACAGCAGGGCTGTAGAACCCTATTGTTTTGCTACTGATTAATCATCATCATCATCATACATTATTTTTATTTTTCTTCCCCGCCTAAAACTCCGACTACAGCCTAAACCGTACATGGTGGGGGGTTGGCATTTTCAGTAATGGTCCCAAACTCCGCAAGGACCTCAGGCGCAAAAATAGACCCACTTCCACCACTAGGTGGCGCTATAGCAGAAAAAACGCGTTTGGCCCTATAACTCCCACACCGTACACCTTACATTCAAAAACCATACATCCCCGCGTTCCATGGATCCAACTGAGTCACGTGATATAGGCCACGCCCATTTCCGCCTAAACTTTTATGCATGAAAAATCGCGATCGCACAAACAAATTTGTGTAGCTAACTATGAAAACACCAACTTTGCCATATCTCAGCCAAATGATTTTTTGCCTTTAACTCCCACATTACACATCATACATTAGAAATCCTTACATCTACGTGTTCCTTGAATCAAGCTGAATCAAATGATATAGGCCACGCCCATTTTTGCTTAAAATCTTTTTCGCAATATCGCACAATGCGCAAAACCAACTTTTTCTAACTCCTCCTAGGCCGTGCGACGGATCAGCTCGAAACCTGGTAGGTAGCATCTCCAGATGGACCTGACCAAAAGTTACTCAAGGAATTTTGCTACATTAAAGCATGCGCATTTGACAACCAAACAAATTTTCATAGCTAGCTACCACACACGTATCATATCATATCTCGGCCAAATTAAATGTTATCAGCAAGGAACTTGGGAGCAACGTTTATTTGTTTTGGCCAATAACTCAATGCATTTAAATGGAAAATTTGCATATGCAATATCTCTGCCACGGTAAAAGCAATCACCACAAACCTTGTGGTGCTCGTTTGGCATGCGGCTCTGAGGCTCTGTACCAAATTTGGCGAAGCTCGGCCATTAGGGGGCGCTATAATCAACGTAGACAAGTTTTGGCCCTTTTACTCAATGTTAATGGGATATTTGCAATGGAAATGTACCACAGACCTTGCAGCCCACACTTCTCAATAATTACTGATGTTTGCCTCCTACCGTTACATTTTGGTTTTTACTTTTGTGTGCTACCCTGGTTTTTTACAATAAAAAAACTTCTTAACCCACTTGACAAAGTTGCTAAACCTTCACAGTGGACAAATGCAACTCTTTTCTCTCACTTTTTCAATCCAAAATCAACACCATTCATAGGAGCCGATACCGTGCAATTAAACATTGCAGTTGGTGCTAAGTGGAGAGTCTGTCATAGTGTGATTGGTTATGTTGGTGTCATTGATTCTTAATTTCCCACGAAGCACCCACGGAGGAAAACATAAATCGGTGTCTATGACGCCCTTTGCAACAACGTGACCACCTCCCCTGCTCCTTCAACCACCACACCTGCCAAAATCCTTAGTGAGGTTTTTTTCTACAGTACAGTGAACTAGAACTCTAGTATAAACTTAACTAATACTAAAAAATAAAAAAACAAAAAAATCTGAAATAGCATAAAAGCTAAACTAATGTGCTCTAGGTGGATTTATGTAAAGATTACTCTATCCAGTCCCTTTACAGAGTTCAATAGCATGTTTATCAGTCTGTAAAGGTCAAAAGTCAACCTGAAGACAGGGTCTGTTTATTTATATATATATATATATATATATATATATATAAATAAACGGCGACGTACCGCAGACGTCGCGGCTCTCGCCTCTGGATGTTTACCGACGTTTGCCTCCCCGCCGCCCGGCTTCGGGTTCCGCTTTCGCGCGCTCCCCGGGACCTATTCCCAAGAGAGACTTAGCTTATGTGCACACTCTAATAAGACTGATGGCTGCTCATACTGAGGCAATTACAGAGCACTATGTTGTTTACCTTTTATCCACCGCATATGTGTTTGTGCATTCATTTATATGTCAAGAGTGTAAATGGACTTGCGTGCCTTACCTACCTATGCTTTGCAAACATGTTTGCTCCATTGCATGCAGTATATATAGTGCTGGTCACTTTCCTCACTGAGGCACACTAATTGCACCGTGTGCTGTTTCACATGTGTTTTCTCAGTGGGGCTGATTAAGTGAATTATGCCTCATAGCTGACGGTCAGAATGACAGCCACTCTTTTCCTGGCAGATTTTACCCTGAGTCAGCAGAATGACAGAAAGCTGTGTCTGTTTATGGCCTCTGTTGCTGTTAAGTACTGTAACAGCTACATGTTGTGTAACCTGTTGGATATTTTTGGATGGGAAAAGCCATAGAAGCTCCTTTATCTGATCTTTATTTAAGTAAATATATACCAGTAACATACAGTGGCTCATTAAACTAGTTTGATAAACTGGGCACTTTGGGCAAATTGCATTAATAAGAATCTTGAACCATCAATGAACTGGTGGCTGTAAATAGGAAAAAAGAACATAACCCTTTGTGACTGTGTTGCTGCTGGTATTGATGAACTGAAGGTTCAGTTTAGGGGTTCCTCGGTTGTTGTTCACTGCACTGGTTTTATGGAGCTTTGTGATCATGTTTTTATAAACCAGAGTAATTGTAAGTTAGAAACATCCTGGTCTTTGCCTTCATGAATGAAAAAATGACAGTAAATGGGCGTAAATAAGTAAATTGGGCAGCATGGTGGCCCAATCGTTAGCACTGTGGCCTCACAGCAAGAAGGTTCTGGGTTTGAATCCAGGTCGTTCCGGGCCTTTCTGTGTGGAGTTTGTATGTTCTCCCCATGTTTGCGTGGGTTTCCTCCGGGTGCTCCGGTTTCCCCCACCATCAAAAAACATGTACTAGGTTCTCCAGTCTGTGCCCTTGATCAAGGCACTGGCTCAGATCTGGAGTTGGTCCCCGGGAGCTGTAAATGGCTGCCCACTGCTCCTTTGAGGGATGGGTTAAATGCAGAGAATGAATTTCGCTACATGTACAGTATGTGTATGTGACAATAAAGTACCTTTAAAAAAATGTGATCACTGCCACTGCTATATAAACTCTCCAATGTGGCAGAAGGTCTTGTAGGCCAGAGAAACTTTCCAAAGTGCCAAATCATATCATGGTCACAACTTTGAAGTAATGTCAGTACAATGACTCTTTCAATTGTCTGTAGTGGCTTGTGAAGCTCTCCTGTCTTATGTATTGCTGCCAAAATTCAGAATATATTTGGTTGGAAGACGTTAACGGCTGTGACCTTTCATTGCATTGGCCTTGAAATTCCTTGCTGGTGATGTTGTAAGGAAAGAGAAACTCACTTTGCAATGAATGCATTAGTGATTCCCAGCAAATTACTTTAAATCTGAATGTCAGCGGAGGTGAAACTGAGTCTGTCATTAGACAGTTTCCCAGTTCGATCCCATTAGAATTTCTGTGCATGTTTAGGTTTACACGTGATTTGCAGTTGCATGCTTTTACAGCCGGCATTACGGATGAGTGCTGTGAGAATATCAAGGTTGTTTTGATCATTTATTTCAAGTCCCCTTGTGTCAACAACTTACACAATAGATACAAAAAAGAGGATGAGATGCAGACCTTTATCTTGATTTGTTTTTGTTTTGGTCATTTTCTCTCTTGTGTTACTCCTTCCTGTCAGACTTTAGAGACTTTTGAGTTCATTCACTTTGTCATGTTCATGCCGCTTACAGTATGTGCTCCGTGTTAAAATAATTTCCTGTGTGGCAGCCAAAGGACTGCCTTGAGATTTCCCTTAAATGTGTTGTCATTTAAGGGGAGTTAGCATCCTATATCCTCAATCATGTTTTATTTATAATATTCAGGTTCTGATATTTTGTGCAGGGAAGGAACCATTGGTTTGACTCTACAGACCTGCAGGCAAATGTGTTTTTGGAAATGAAGACGTAATGTAATTCATATGGTGCGCTTGGGCAAGGCACTTAACCCCCAATAGTTCTAGTGGAAGCTTCGGGAACGTGTCTATGTTCCCCGGGTCCCATGTTCCCTGGGTCCTATGTTCCCCTCTTTGTATGAGACTGGTCTCATACAAAGGTCTGTTACTTTTTCCACCATTACTGCCAAATTCCATGGCTAACCCTAACCCTACCGTAAAGATTGATAGATTTCAAGGCCAATGCAATGAAAGGTCACAGCCGTTAACGTCTTCCAACCAAATATATTCTGAATTTTGGCAGCAATACATAAGACAGGAGAGCTTCACAAGCCACTACAGACAATTGAAAGAGTCATTGTACTGACATTACTTCAAAGTTGTGACCATGATATGATTTGGCACTTTGGAAAGTTTCTCTGGCCTACAAGACCTTCTGCCACATTGGAGAGTTTATATAGCAGTGGCAGTGATCACATTTTTTTAAAGGTACTTTATTGTCACATACACATACTGTACATGTAGCGAAATTCATTCTCTGCATTTAACCCATCCCTCAAAGGAGCAGTGGGCAGCCATTTACAGCTCCCGGGGACCAACTCCAGATCTGAGCCAGTGCCTTGATCAAGGGCACAGACTGGAGAACCTAGTACATGTTTTTTGATGGTGGGGGAAACCGGAGCACCCGGAGGAAACCCACGCAAACATGGGGAGAACATACAAACTCCACAAACATAGGACCCTTTTTCTGGAAAAGGGTCCCCCAATAGTTCTAGTGGAAGCTTCGGGAACGTGTCTATGTTCCCCGGGTCCCATGTTCCCTGGGTCCTATGCTCCCCGGTATGTATTGCTACAGGGGAACATAGGACCCTTTTTGGGAAAAACGGGGAACATAGGACCCGGGGAACATAGGGATGACCCCGAAACTTCCAGGCATGTTAGACTTTGGTGCTGGCACTGAAAAGCATAGGTTAGGTTTACGTCGTCTCATGCTGTTTAGATCTCATGAGCACTAGCTATGATTTTTCACAGTGCTGGTGCAAAGACAGTGGCTGTGGTTAGGATCACCGTAGCCAAACTAGTCTAAAGAATACTTACAACAGCCATGGGAACTTCTCCCATAAGGAACAGGACGTCAGCTTTTCCAGCTCTGAAAAGTTTGGCTCGAGATGCATGTTCCGTTCAGAGCAGCCAGACACATTTCCATGTTAGTTTTAGTTTGTAAATGTTCCTTCGCTCCACCTTGAGGATTTACATGGATGCCAAAATCTGGGTCATTTGGAAAAAGGCTTCTTGCTTCTTTGTGTATCTTATAGAAATTGAAAGTGCTTGTGGAGTGCTTTTCAAGAAGAAATGTAAGGTAATGCTGGTGGCGAAGAAAAGAACATGCTTCTGATTCCTCATTGTATGCGGTGTAAAGTTATGTCAAACTCAAAAACCTTAAATCTTTTACTTTACAAAATCACTTGAGACAGAAAGAGAATAGAAAGTCCTTCATGATAATTCTGTTTGAGAAGTCTTGTCACTGCACTAAATTTGGGCCCTGGCTTCTAGACAAAGTATAAGACTGTTGTAAAACAGTTCAAACAGTAACCTTTTTCAAAAGTCATGGATGCTTTGTAATTGTCCTCTCTTCAACAAGGGAAACCTTGTTTTACAATATGCTTGCATGTGCAAAACTGCAGTGTGTGTGTGTGTGTGTGTGTGTGTGTGTGTGTGTGTGTGTGTGTGTGTGTGTGTGTGTGTGTGTGTGTGTGTGTGTGTGTGTGTGTGTGTGTGTGTGTGTGTGTGTGTGTGTGTGTGTGTGTGTGTGTGTGCGTGCGCTTTTTGCAGTCCCTCATCAGGCTCATTCCACAGCACAGCTGCAGTGGCTGAAGTCACACAGTTTTGACTCAAGAAGGGGCTTAGCAGCTCATTAACGGATAGAACAAAGTAAGCTGAGAAACAGCAGTGACTACCAACCCTGGGAGAGATGGTGCTCGACTTTCATGGTACAGTTAAAAAGTTGGTCCAACTTCAGCCAAATCCTAAGCAGACACTGACACAGGAACATTTCAATAACCGAATTATAAAGTATTTCGTCTGCAACCAAAGAAGAGCCAGTAACACAAAAATGGCAGGGAGGATTGTTACGATTGGTCAATTAATCAATTAGCCTCACTGACTTCCACTATATCTAGATTCAATTCTGGTTCATCGCAGCTTTTGTGCATCAGTGACAGAATGAATTGGAAGTCTTTCAGAGCTCACATGATATCAGTACGTACACCTTCAAATTTTCATCATCATTATATCTGTCTTGAGAAACATTTTAAGACTATAATTCCAACCTTCCTTGTCATTCCTTTTATGTTTTTTTCTTTATTATCCATCAATCTATATGTCACGTATCTTTCTCACATTTCCTCCTCTCCCTTTTTCTGTTGGTTAAATATATCTCCTTTCCTGAACTTTTTCCTCACTGCAATTCATATCGTGACATTATAATCTGGACATCCGTGCTAATCTGCCAAAAGCAATATTTGGCTAAGGACAAGAATTTAAGAAACAAAAAATGCTTCAGCCTGTGGCCCTATTAATCACAAAACCTCTTTCTGTTGTTTCTTTGCAGAGATTGGACCTATAACAATCACAACAGACCCCAAGAAGTTCCAGTATGAGCTAAGGGAGCTGTACGTTCAGGTGGGTTCAAAGATCACATTCATCAAACCTAGGAAACAGCAGCAGTAGCCTTTATGCTATAGCATTAGCATAATGTCATCTGGCCTTGATAAAAGTGGCAGACTGTGGTCATACCAGACGTTTGGGTGGGAACGTTTGTTAGCTGATTAAGACCAAGTCTAATGGGTCAGTCTACATTGGATGATGAAAGAAGTTTTAAACAATAGTTTATTTTTCTTTACTTTTAGAAGAGACATGCCATTACTGTTCCCTGTTTTAGTGGGGTCTCATCCTTCATATAATGTAGCTAGGTGTTCTAACACTCATGGCTTTGGTCATATGGTGACCTTACTGTTGTACATAAAAAGAAATCTTCATCCCATGTTTATTTGACTTCCTGCACCATTACAAACAAATGTATAAACAAAAACATACAATGGCTAGACAGCTAAACAGAGAGACAAGAAATTGTGCACAAAGCCTGTTCTGTAGCAAAGCAGAAAAACTGCAAATCTGGTACTCCTTATGTCTAGCTACAGTATGATAGACAGAGACAGACACGGCAGAGATAAGCAGCATTCAGAGGTCTGTCCTTTGAAGAAAAATATTTTGGCAAGTGTCTGTGCATCCTTGGCATGTGCTACAGTTGATCTGGTGTGCGAGCGTGTTGTGTGTAGAATGGAAGAGATCCAGTTTCCTCTCACTTGCCGCTTCATTCCTGAGTCTGTTTTTCCTCCCCTCACCTCTTCACCTGCACACCCCTGAAGAGGTTTTGGCCAGAACGCACGGAAAAGATACACTTTGGAATTGACATTTTTCTTGAAATTTAGATTCTCCTGCCATGAATTGTGTTTAAGGGTGAAGATGTTAGGCAACACTTCATCTTTTTAAGCCACAAGAACAAAACTGCACAGAGGGTTTATCAGGCTTAATGTTAGGGGCAATGGGGGTATGGGGGAGTGCATTTTTGTCCAGAGGGGAGATGTTCGTGTTCAGGAGACACAGATGATTCCTGTCTCTTCACCTCCCCCCCTCCTTGGACTAAAATCATGGGTCACTTCATTCTAGATGTTACTCTTGGGGGTGATACTAGCTAGATGTTGAAGATGTTGATGTTAGATGTCCCCCCTAAGAGAATGACAGAGGATGAGAAAGACAGATTGAACATTCACATTCACACCTACGTCACAATTTTTTTTAAACTATGTTTGTTGCTTGTATGGTTAAAAAATATTGTTTTTGCATCCTTTTGTCTATTTTTAGCGGCATATCTTTAAAAGCTACAAAGTTCATGGATGTGATATTTTTACCACTAGATATCTTTTTCAAGATGTAATGTTGGTGCTATTTATGTATTGCTGATTGGAAAGTCTGGCATCAAGGACTTTCACTTAAAGCCGGCTACAGGGCACCGCGAGATGACGGTCCTTTCAGGGGCTGTGGCAGTTAAGTTTAACTGACAAAAAGTGAGCGCTGACAGTTAAGTTTAGGCACCAAAACGACTAGTTCAATTTAGGAAAAAGATTTTGGTTTGGATTAAAACACTCCAGAGGAAAGTCTTTTGTTTTCCCCGGGAAGTAGAGCCAGGATCGGGCCGAATTTTTCCGTCCGAACCCGGCCCGAGCCCGACAGAGCCGTGACCGAACCCGGCCCGAGCCCGTCAGGCATTATGATATTTATGTCCGAGCCCGGCCCGAGCCCGACACAGTTAAAATCTCGTTGTTTTTTTTCTCATACTAATGACACATGTACGTGTGTTTGTGTGGAAAGCCCGCTTTTATTAAGCAACTGGAAGGCATTCGGAAATGTCAACAGATGAGCGCATCAGCGCACACGGGGGAACAAGCTCACGTTAATAAGCTGTTTAATTTAAAATGTTCAATGTGTTAACCTTTCCTGATCGCTTCGATTCCGACCGTGATCAGAAAACCAGGGGAGACTCGTTACCTCCAGGGCCGACGTTATATAACGTTGGGGTTAAAATCCCGTTTCTGGTGAGCAGATGAATGAACTTGGTTAGGTCGGGTATCCAGGCCTTACCAGGAAGTGAACTCCGCTCCCCGGCTTGAAAGCTCTGTGTTTTATACAGCAGCAGTCAGTGTGGTGCAAACAGCAACAAATACGTTAAATACATACAAATCATTGTGCTTTACTTTTCGTAGCTATATGTACAAATGGTTCATGAGAACACCTGACTTGAATAATGCCTATAATGTTCAGTTTATGTTAATAATTGTCATTGTACAGGTATACCTAATGAAATGGCCATGTATTACCTTAGACTGCATACTAACTAATAATGACTAAATAAATCAGAGAGCTGTGTTGGTTGATCACAAACTCACACATACATTTATGTACATACACACCATTTGCTGATGATATCCTGCTCTTTCTCAGGGAGGTGGGGACTGTCCAGAGATGAGCATTGGCGCCATTAAGATTGCCTTGGAGATCTCCTTGCCAGGATCCTTTATTTACGTCTTCACAGATGCCCGTTCCAAAGATTACAAGTTGACTCATGAAGTCCTGCAGCTTATTCAGCAGAAGCAGTCACAGGTTTGGATATTACTGCAAAAAATAGCATATTGTATACAGGTTTAACATACAGGTAAATAGAGCACATGTATATATGTATATATATAGTTATATATATATATATGTTTGTGTAGGTGGTGTTTGTGCTGACAGGGGACTGTGATGATAGGACTCACATCGGCTACAAGGTTTACGAGGAGATTGCTTCCACCAGCTCTGGGCAGGTCTTCCATCTAGACAAGAAACAGGTCAATGAGGTAAGAGCATTACTAAACAGAAATGTGGAGCTGCACTTCTGTTCAAGAAGAACAACTTTCTGGTAAAAGACGTGCTTTGGTCACAGCATTTACATCATTTCAGCTTGGCCTGGTTTCAACTCCTAAGCTGTGTAAATTAAATGGCAATAGAAGGTTTTACAGCCGCTCTTATGTCTTTTGCTATGCCCATGTTCAAGTCTGGACTCCAGATCAAATATGCAGGAAACATTCAATTGAATTATGGATACTGTAGCTTTTTCAACCATTCCAAGAAGTGTAAATCAGCAGTCTTGGACTGGGCAGTAAGTCCAAGCCTGTAGTTTGAATAGCATTGCTGTTTTATCACTTTAATATAAGAGTCAGGGTAGGGGAAGAATGAATTCTCGATTTTGAACAATTTTCTATAAGACTGCATGAGAGTCCTTCGATCCTTGTCTGTCATTTTGTTAATACTCCCATTTCTCTATTAATCTATTTTATTTACCTTCTATGTCTCTCTTGGTTTGTCTTATTGATACGTTTGCTAATCAGCAGCGTCATTTTCACTAAAAACATTTGCAGGATAACTACAACCCTCCTTTTACTATTTGTGCCACTAGGGCTGATTTCAATTAAAGCAAGGATGTAAATTAGAAATGTTGTTTTATAACTAGTTTTGAGAAACACTAGCATCAAATATATTGACCATGTTTGGTCTGTTTGCAGTGATTATTCTAAAAATGTTTGTAGCTTTCCACAAAATCCAGAAAATTTACTTTTATGGAGCATCTCAGTACATTTGAGTCAAACCAAGTATTTTTCCCTGTGCACCCAGCTTTACCCTGAGACTCTGGATGTGCTATATCACATTACTCTCAAGCCACAAATGCTTGTTTGACTTTTAATGGGTTAAATAGTGTGTGGGTCTCACACAGTAGCTGTTGAGTTCTCCATAGGGACAGGGGGGAAACAGGGGGGCAGGACACGGGGGAATGTTAGAAACTTCCTGATGAAAGCTTTGCACATGTTGAGGGGATGACCTTGTGTGCAGCTGGGGGGGTAATGTATGTGTGTGTGTGTGTGTGTGTGTGTGTGTGTGTGTGTGTGTGTGTGTGTGTTAGTCATTGATAATGGACTTCCTTTAATAATGTTATTTTCAATTTGTTAAACATTGTGGTCTTAAAATAAAGCACCTTATCTGACAGGTATACCATCATAGAGACAGATTACATTTCCCACCCTATAAATGATGTGTAATTCCTACATTCTTCACATTTTCTTCCCTTTGCTTTAGGTTCTGAAATGGGTGGAGGAGGCGGTGCATGCATCCAAGGTCCACCTGCTGTCCACTGATCACTTCACTGGTGCCAGCAACACTTGGCAGATGCCCTTTGACCCCAGCCTGAAGGAAGTCACTGTGGCCCTCAGCGGCCTAGCACCTAACATTGAGATAAAGAACCCACAGGGTATGATAAGTGTTACCATACATAAACAGGATTGCCAGTGGGATTCCAAAAAATCTTAATTTTTAGATTGATGTTTATATATATATATGGTTGACAAAGAAAATAGAAATAACAGCGGAGTCTTCTGTATAGGGTATGGGGGCTCATTGAATGGTTTGTTGAGCATGAAAATGATTGAATCATATGTTATGGACATCTAGGGGAGATTTGTAACACAGCGCTCTCCACCACATCATAAAAGATGTCGTGGAGAATAAATACTGTACCTTTTGGAAAAATGATCTTCCATTGCTCGATTAGAGCAGTTCAGACTTAAAGACTATGACAAGTAGCATGGAAACTGTTGTAGCTGGTTGTGGTGATCCCAACACCTTATTAATCCACTTTATGTTGTGTTTTATGTGTTGTTTATCTATATATAAACTAACTTATATATTTATTGCACATTTATTTGTTAAACTGATATTGTGTAAATTAGCTTTGATTTCTGTTAGCTTTCTATGAATCTTAGGTGTTTCCATGTGTTTTTGCACGTAACTGACAAAAGAAAGTAGTCTTTAGACTTTTAGTTTTTCTAGTCTTTGTAGGCCATTTTCACATAAGAAAGGAAAGACCACAACATTACAGCAATTACAGTACATTTTCTTTATTGATACAAAAATAAATCAGTGTAAAAAAATTATTAGTGGTTATTCCCTGGTCTATTATGTTGTTTGCATAGATAATAATACAAACTTTGAAAATGCAGCATCAAGATACTTCCAGTGCAGATACAGTGTATTTGAAAGCAGACAAACTATCTAAACACCGAGGTGTAAACTTTAGGTCTTGGTGTCAGTCTCGCTAAATCAAAGAGAAGCTTTTTTAAGACTATTTTGGATTAAGATTCCACATTCATACAGGAAGAGTTTGAAGACGAGGAGAAAATTTTACTTTTTAGCAAGTGAAGCTCACTGTAGACGCTGAAGTACACTACACAGACCAGGTCTAGTTAAAGTGAGTACACAGAAAAAAAGATTTCTCTATCATAGGGCTGGATGTATTCTAACATCATCTGGGGTCCACTAATTTAGCACATGTTGTTTAATGCTAAAACCATATCCTGAGTCTTTATATGTTGATGACTTTTGTAACTTGAAGCCATGCATTAAAACGTGTTAAGAATTCATTTGTATTAGTCATAGCTGCAGAAAAGGTGAATAATTGTCTCAGTGTTCATGTTTGGCCTCTAGGGAAGCTCGTGGGGAACAGTGACGGCCTGACGGAGCTCTTGCACATTCCCAACTCTGCCAAAGTTGTCAACATCAAGGACCCACAGCCTGGGATGTGGTCTATCAAGGTAAACAATTCATTCTTTTTGGGAATGTGTGTAAAATTGCAGGCTTTTCCTAACAATTCCCAGGGCTGAGCAGTCTTTAAAAACACAAATAGCTCAGTAGTATAACCTTCCCGAGCAGGAAACTGTGCCCTTGAAGAAAGTTCTTAAGTTGAATTACTGCAGTAATATATCAGCATGTTGAGATACACTGATATGTAATCAATTTAACATGCATGACGTCTGGTGAAAGCATCTCCAAGCAAACAAAAAAACATGATCACAAAGACACATTTGAGCACTGAAATGATTTTTAAGACAGTCCTGGTAGATGAAGATAAAGTATGTTCAAGGCCACTGCTGTCAACACAAGCTGCTACATTTTTGTTTGGGGCACTCTTGCTGTTGTTTTCCCCTTGCCGAGTTGAAACTGTTGGCACCCTGCTGTCAAGGTAGTGCAAAAAAGGTCACACATTTGACTGCCTGCACTTTCGATGCCAGATGTTGGGAAATGGCGAGCATTTTAACCTGAGTGATTTGTTGAAGGGGCCTTCTGGGACACTTTCCCTCATCTCTGCATAGCTGTGTAATGTGTTAGCACCGATTTGATTTACAGGGGAAGAGATTAGATAAAAACATTGTCATCTCTATGTTTCCTCTCCAAGAAAAGTGCAGTTGTGAGGAGATGAGGATGTCTTAAGGATCGGATTTCCCATGATTTGTTCTAGCACTTCTACACTTCTAGGCTCTTTTTATTCTTGTACAACATGAAACTTTTCTAAATACGACCCTGCGTCTCTTTCTTGTTGTGCCTCTTCTTCTCTTCTTCTTGTCATGTCTTTTAATGCCTATGTAATCATCTCTCAGTGGGCAGTAATGGCATTACGGGCATTATGGGAGATCCATTGTCTCGATGTAAAGGTAACTCAAAAAAGTAACATGGATGTGGAACGTACATTCAGTCAGTAATGCATTTTTTGTTTTTTGGACTGAGGTTGATTTACTGTATAGGATGAAACAAGCCTTTTCCAGCTGTGTCTGCACTTAACCCACATGTTAATCTCATGCTGTGGTCTGTCACTAAACACCGGTGTAAGGAGCCCTTTCTCTGTTCACATAGAAAAACTGGCAGGAGCTTAACATTTCTTACTGTAGCATTACAGGCTTTTTTCTCGTGTGTGATAACCCTGTGAAAACACTCCACAGTATGTTGCATTACCTCTGGCAAACCTTTTTCAGCTTTTGATTGGTTGTTTGCATTGGATTTTTGTCTTCATAAGACCCTGTTTTCTGATTGGGGGAACTTGTTAAACAAAACTTTGGGGTTAACAGATGCTTAACTGCATTAATGTGTGTTCTGTTTAATTTCAACTTAAACACCATATCAGAAGTCTTTGATTGAGGCCTTTGCTTTCAGACTTCAGCCAATTAATATGGTAAGGAGCCTTCCGGTCATGGCGGCGTAGAAGTCACACGCGGTGAAATCAGCTCCCGTGCAAATTCTTAATTCCTAACCCTATTCCAGTGAGGATACGACACATTCTCCTTGCTCACGTAAGCTACAACTATGAATTTAGTTTTGAACCCAGAAAAGGGCCGATCATCTTCTAACCCCAAAACTCTAACCCAAGCAGCCACGGCACTAAAAAGAGAATTGGCTGACTCAAACTGGTAGATATTAGGAGGGAAATTAATAAAACGCTACGTGAGTACTCGTTCTACTCACATGCTCATAAGAGTTACTCCAGAATCGATGTTTTTCTTATTCATAGTGAAAAAATCCACCTTATAGATTCATGTGAATACCTAGCTATGACTCATTCAGACCACGCTCCTCTCATGCTTCATATGGCTTATAAAAACACCTCAAGGAGTTTAAGACTATGGCGATTTCCCACACACCTGCGCAATGACACAGACTATATCAAATGAATCAAGAATAATATTGCCAGCTTCCTAAGTACAGTACAAATAAGGGGACTGCCTCACCATCCATTGTGTGGGAATCCTTACAGGCTTAATTGAGAGGTGTGACCATAAGCTATGTATCATGGAAAAATAAGCATCATCTGTTAAAAACCAAGACACTCAAATCAGAGATTAGGATCCTTGAGAGGGAACATTTTCAGACTCAAAATCGGGATACCTTCAACACTCTAAATAACAAAAGGATTGAGTATGACATGCTAACATCACAAGTGGTTGAAAATGCTATGGCCAGAACCAAACAACAATATTATGAACATTGGGACGAATGTGGAAAAATGTTAGCCTGGCAGATCCGAAAAGAGGATAGCTCAAGATGTATCCCCTCAATTAAGACTAAGGCAGGTGTCACTTTAGTCCACAAACCTAAACTAATCAATGAGGCCTTTAGGGACTACTATGTGGATTTATGCTCTTCTCAGGGTGTGGGTATTTGTAAAATTGATAATTTTTTGGAGAGAATTTCTGTGCCGGGGGTGGCTGGGGGGACACGGGACAATCTCAGAGATTACTAATCAGGAAGTTTTGAATGCAATAGGAAAGCATTACCCCCCTGATGGACATGCTCAGACATGCAATTGAGATTAACCAGCTACCCAAAACATTAGAAAAAGCCCTGATCATAGTCTTGTGTCACCTTTTTCAGCCCTTCTGAGTTTGCAGGTATGTGATTTTCAGTTATACTATATGGCTGCCTAATCTAAAGCTATTTGGACTTGGATCAAAAACCTGGAACACCCTCCAGCATGGAAACAAATTGAACAATCCCGTACAACTGAAGCTGTTTGCATTGTACTTTTTGCTGTACTGATCTCTTTTGTACTGCCCTCTATCTCTGCAAGGAAAGAAAATGAAAATAAATAAAGTGTTTAAAAAAAAATGTAATATGGTAAGCTGATCCATGGATAGTGCTCATAAAAGTGATGAAGGATATCAAACAGACATACTGAAGAGAAATTGCATCCTCCTGTTTTATTTCTGTCCCATATTTGCATCTCGTTCTGCTCCTGTCTCATCTTCCTTCATGAATCTCTCTCTGTCACTTTTCTGTTTCCTCATACCACCCCAACACATTTACTCCTCTAATTATCTCCCTCAGAGAAGCACAGGAGGATCTTCTGTTCTCTCTCTCTCTCTCTCTCTCTCTCTCTCTCTCTCTCTCTCTCTCTCTTTGGCACTAATACATCTTTATCTTAATACATCGTTTTTCCCATTTCTCCTCTTGGACACTGCCTTTTCCAACCTCATCTGGCTTGCAGACTAAAATATCTCCCTCTTATCTGTAGCCTTGTTTCCCAGGACATCGAAAAAAATGTGGATAAATACTTTAGGGGGATTTCTCTGTTCTGCCATGCTGGGTTTCAGTAATGCTAATGGCCCGTGACACCCCAGTGTAAGACCCAGGCCATAGATTGTGTGTGAAAAGGAATTTGATCCATTTTAATCTGCCTTTAATTGGATGTTGTGGCGAAGTGTAGAAGGTGGGCTCACCCCACTATCACCCCCTGCTTCTTCAGTTTTAAAGGTCCAGTGTGTAACGTGTTTAGTTGTTCATTATCAAAACCTGTGTTGCCCGTTCACAAACTTGTCCTTTTTCATGAATATTTACCACCACCATCAATTCCAAGTATTCCTTTTGGCTTGAAATTTTACATTTGCATTCGCAGGAACCGGGGTAGACGCTCCATATTCATGCGCCATCTTGAAATACGTTAGCCGGTAAGGGACATACAGGACATACTGTTCCGCCTTTCGCGTTTTCGCTGTCACATGATAAACTCACAGGTGCTGCTAATGCTGCTAATGGGTATCGTAGCTTCCCGGCTCCGGCAAGTTTGAAGAAGGAAACATGGAGGACCACACGTATTCAAAATCCAAATTTCAGGAACAGGAGTCTTCTTCTTTGCCCAGAAAAAGAAAAAGGATATTGAAAAGAGCAAGAGACCGGCTTTTTGAAGCATGAAGGCTACCGTAGCTGTAATACGTACTTTGAACTGCGTGGTGCGAGAGAGTTGATTGCGATATATGATCTCAACGCTAGATGGGAAAAATTCCTACACATTGGACCTTTAAACCTTGCCGACCTACCTTACATTTAATTTGTGCTTTGTGGGACTATAGTGACTGTGTGTGTAAGTGTTTAAATATGAGTCATCTAGGTCAGACTTCTTTGTGCTGCAGTGACATCAGCATTGATGAGTGCATTTGAAGGTTTGCATGAGTACAAAGAATCACATCAGTAGGTGTTATGAGTTATCTCATCCCAGCCACACGAGCTGATTGAGCTGAGTGAGGGTGTATCTGAGACATGGGTGTGAAGTTGGCTTTAATGACAGGGATTCTTCTTGTCTTTGGTAAGAGCGTGACCTTTAAGGGACCTCTCCTCTAATTATGGCCTCATTTACAACCAACTAATGACCCAGGATAATTCCATGGTGGCCATTACGGCAGGTTTGATGACTACTACATGTATTGTTTTTCATGATGTGCAGGTATTAGCATTTAAGGCTGTGCCCTTTGTCCTGGCATTACCTCGTTGTTTGAGCAATTTCACCTCTAGCTGTGGTATGCGTCTGTCTAAATGCACTGCTCAATCCTGTTGGCGGGTTTCTTTTAACAAGGATTTAGGTTTTTATCAAGTAGAACTCAGTAATTGCAAAATACAGTAAATCCACGCATTCTCTTTCATTTCAGGCAATTGCAAATGACAGTGTAGGTTTGCATGCCTCACTCTGCATCATGAGTAAATGTCTGTGACACCTCCAAGGTGTTTTACCTAAGATGAGGAGTTTCCACCTCTCTCCAACCTATATTTTATTGTAATTACTCTGTCTCTATTTCTGCAAAGCTTCAAAAGACTTCCACACGAAGAAGACCCCATGATTATAGTGGTCGTGTTTGTTTAATTAAAGTATGAATGTCAGACTGAATGGGTCATCTATGAATTGTGGATGTTTTATAAGCTTTGGTGTGAGGCATCTGACAGTCCGCCTTGACTTACTTAGAGTGGCTTGTCTATACATGCAGGGATGGTTGGCATACAAAAGACTGTTACACAACAGTCCCAGTGCTGTGTCTGTCATTTAGACCACTTTGTGCTGCTGTTAATGCAACAACTCTTCTTTCTTTTGTTTTCATAAGTTATAAAAAATTGTTAGCCGGGGTTTTTGACCAAATCAATTTGTACCAAACATCTAATACTACAGCACTTATCAAACAACAGTTGTAAACAATAAAGATGTGACCGCAAAAAGTGCTTGTTTTATATAGATACTGATCTTTCATAGGATGTTAAGACAACATATTATCATTCAGATTAAGCCAGAAACATGGATGTATTAACCAGTAGTTCTAAGTCACATTACCCGACATACAACACGAGTCCTGGACATATATAAATCTACAGTTCCCCTTTCATTGATACAGACCTCTAGTGAAGGAAGACATTCAGTCCGTATCTCAGGTCTCAGCACCATTGACTTCCGAGCCGGGTTTTCCAGAAAGCCCACCCTGGACTTCAAAAAGACCTCCAGTAGGCCAGTTCAAGGTCAGTGAGGTCAACCATACCAAATTGTTAAAAAAAAAAAAAAGGACTACAGCTGTTGTTGCTTTTTTCACCTGTTGTGTTCACCTACAGCCTTTTGCTTTGGTACATTAAAGTATACAGTATGAATTTGACCATCTTTCCAGGCATTCCCACTCACATCCTTCTGAACACCACCGGGCTCTCACCGCCTGCTCAGGCTGACAGGCTAGACCTTGTGTCAATCAAAGGCGAAGTGATCAAAACTTTGCCAATCCGCAACTACCCTAAGCGCGAGCCATTTGGCCTCTGGAACATCACAGAGTTCATTCCACCCAACGAGGCCTTCTTCCTGCAGGTGACAGGATATGACCGGGATGGTTTCCCATTCCAGAGAGTCTCCAGTGTTTCCTTCTCCAGCATTGTACCTGGTCAGTGATACAGGTTGTCACCTATATGTATTGCTTGGTAATTTGATTAACTGCCTGATATGAGTGATTAACTTTGTTTGCTGATTTCCAATCTCTCTCATAGATGCCCCTAAGGTGCTGATGCCAGCCACAAGTCATGGATACTACCTCCAGAGAGGGGTTGTCCACTGCCAGGTAGAGAGCCTGATCCCCTTTACTCTGCGCTTCAGCAGGGATGGGAGGCGACTTGGGGTGGACCAACTCTTCAGGTGAGCAGGGTTGGGGAGAACTATGCGTGTCAGTTTAGACACTGTCTTTTAAAATCAAGTCGTTTCACATCAAGACAATATTATGTACAGTATATAGCCCGATATCACAAATTTGCCACAAGGGAAGTTACAATCTGTACAGCATACAACACCCTCTATCCTTAGACCTTCAATTCAGATAAGGAAAAACTCTACCAGGACAGAAGAGGGACTCCTTCTCTGGTGCTCTTCTTAAATAAAAGTCACAAAAGTCAGATATGAAGAGGAAAAGCATTGCAGTAAAGTGCATACATCTGCCAAAACTGTAGTAACAATGTATGCCAGTTGCACGTGATGTACTTTCACCATAAGGTTTTTTTATCCATATCCCATTTTCAACCTGTTTAAAGTCAGGAGATTCACACATTCGTATGGCTGTTCCTGAACTGTGACATGGGATACATCTTTTAAAGTCTTAGCCACCGTTTAAGCATTTCAGAAGATTATTTCAGCAACATGTGTTTGATCAGAACTGTATTTGTTCAGCGGCTTTATGGGTTGCCGTTCTACTACCTTACCAGTTTTGGAAAGCCATCACTCATTTTCAAACTGGAAATGAGCTCCACAGATGCACTGCAATGCATGTTGTTAGATGGGGCCGATGATGAAGCGGTTGCTCCTTCTTCTCTCTGCTGAGAGTTTGATGATGATACGATCTGTTCAATCATTACATGCTGAGAAACCATATCACTTACCCCTTTGGCCAATGACCAGTCATGCAAATCTGCAAATCTATTGATAGCTTCTAAGAGATATCTCTCCAGCAGGCAGAAAGACAAACAGAATGGATCCAAACTATGCTTCCTTCCCTCCTTCCAACTTGGTTTGAGCTTAAAACTTGCATATTATGTTTCCATCTCTGCACTCCTGTGTAAATAAATCTGATTGGATTTTCACCAGATCAATGGATGTAGTAGTTAGTAGGAGATCGAATGAATTCAGCATTATTCTGAAGGAATAGTGAAGCTAAAGATACTGAACATTCTTCCTTTTGATTCTAGTGAGTCCGACAATGCATTGTGGGAAATAGCACAGGTAACTCTGAAGGATGAGGGCTACTACGAGTGTATTGCAATCAGCAGTGCTGGGACAGGAAGAGCTCGCACCTTCTTGGATGTATCAGGTAAGCACAAGACTCATTCACCCTGTCACAGTTTGATAATAGGCAATTTATTCTATCTATTTGGTGATTTACTTGTAATGCAATAATTCCATTAAAATCATAATTACAAGCAGACACAAAATGCTGAGGTCCTCAGTAAAGCTAAACTCTCTGTCAGCACAAATCAACTATGTTGACTAATACAATGACATTAGTAACCATATTGTTAAAAGAAAATAACTGAAGCAAAATTAATTTGAAGAATATGAGACAAATTATGTATTAAGGCACTATTACAATATGTCAGAAAGACTCGCTACATAGACAGCAGTGTTGACTTTTGTCAATGGACTGTAATACTGTAATTTATGTTAATTAACAGTGTATTGTGAGCTACCCTCCATCACAATGTGTAATGAGCCAGGACCGTCGGACAGAAATGCTTAGGGGCTGGCAAGCATTAGACTGTCAACAAGTGTAATTGGTGTGTGATGGATTGATTTGCAGGGCAGTGAGCAATTTAAAGTCCAACTGAAATTGAATTGCATTTTTTGTCTGCACTTTTTTGTGTTCTCCTTTAAGAAAAGAATGTAAAACCAAAAGAGAGATTTTTTTATTTTTGGTTTCGTAGTGGCACCCCATAGTTTTGCATTAAATCAGCGAAATACTGTTATCCGGTATCCGTCTATATAGCTGTGTTCCTGTTCGCTGTCTGCCCCTGACATGTAGGCTGCAGCGCAAAGTTAGTTTACTTTGTCTCTCATTCCCTACGGTGTAGCATTGGCACTCTGGCAGCCTGCCAGCTGCTGTCAATCAAACACAGACACCAACAAGCCAATCCAGCCATCTGAGACGAAAAGGAGCAATTCTGATATTTCCCCAAAGACCTTTTTTCTTCCATTTATTAATAAAAACTGTTAACAATACATTTAAAAAGCATGTTGACATTCTTTTTGACAACAAAAAGGGATGGGAAATGTGATTTCCCTTGGACTTTTAAGTATCATTGTTTTTAATGAACTGTATCATGTTTGGAAAATAATACTTGTATAAAGACACAAAATACCTTGAGTGAAATGGTGCCACAAGAGGACGTTTATGTCATGCTCAATAGGTTTACATACACTCTCGGTCCCACCAAATCATACACTTACACTACTTATGGACATATGTTTGGAATCCATGTGCCTGTTGATGTGGGTTGAATTTCATAGGGTTCAAGGTCTCTTGCTGTGCATCCCAGCAGAGAACTTGCATGATGGCAGAATTAATGTAGCTTTAAGGAAAATTTGAAAATATGGTATTTTTGTGTGCCTGATTTGTAAAGCAATGGGCTGTAAATATGATGTAAGCTGAGAATACATATAAAGCTGTAAATAAATTCCAGGCTGTGCACAAAGAACACAGTGTAGTGATAGTTTAGGTCGGTATACTGTTGCTCGTGTGCACAGTTTCAATACAACAACAGAGCTTAAATACTCACAGGTCACCACCATAATAAATGCATAACAATTTATGCATTTTATATTTTCCCACTGAGAAATTCATAATCTATCTAATAAATTACGTGGGAGAGTGATTTTGTGATCATCATGATGTCAAAGCTTTGAGAACAGACAAAACCAGTGGGATCTAATGATTTACACCTTTAGTTTCACCACTGGGCAAAAATTTATATTTGCCTATTCAAAAATCCTCTGTAGTGCATTTATTTTTCAATCTGAGCCCTTTCCATTATGAGACCCCAGAGCTGACACCACATAAGTCCTAATGCAGTCAGTAAAAGGCTCCTTGTCCAATTTTTGCTTTCCAAAAAACGTTCTGCTTTGTGAAATTCACTGGAGTTCCATCAACATGATGAATGTCAAGCCGAAAGGAAAAAGGTGGAGCGCAGAGAAAAAGAGAGCGTGAGGTAGTTGAAAGACACTTTGTGAAACAGAAGAAGGAGAAAGGGAGCCAGGCAGTGATCTGTGTAATGTCTGAGCGTAATTTATTACTATAACTCACCCACTATGTTTGCAGTACAAAGGTGCAGAAGGGGACTTGGTTTGTTCAGCTTTTACCTCTTACGACGTCTCTAAAATTAGATGAAAAAAATTCACCTCAGCCACAACTCCAACCTTTGTCATTGGGTCAGTGATATTTGGAACAGGAAGACAGGCCTCCACAGTTTAGACTTGAACACAGAAACATACACATAATACCCACTCAGCTGCCAAATTTATGTCATCCTAATCCCGAGGAGCTGTGCTGAAATCCCCAGCATCCTTGTATCAGAGCCAAAGCCTCTGCTACCTCTCCTCGCCCTCATCTACTCTTTCTCTCCCCATTTCCCTGCTTTGCTCTGGCTCACCCTTGAAAAAGATGATTGAAGACACACTGAAAGATTGTGTTGAGAAGAAAGACAGAGATAGTGGAGATAGCAAAGATAAGATACATGTAATACCTTTATTAAAAGTTAAGAAACACACCCAAACACACACTGTAGGTGACAGCAGAGCATCATAAAAGGGTTAGACAGACATCAATATGCTGATTTTGGTGATGAAATATGGATAAAATAACATTGTATTTACTTTGTATGTTAGTATTTTACTGTCATAAAGTTGGTCGACTTGTGAGAGACAGATTAAATAAATAATGGTTAAATTGAAGCCATAGATGCAGAGATATCAAATCAACATTATACAATGTCTAAAACAATGTTTTCTCAGGCTGAGCAGTACTAATGATGGTAAACTCACCTTTATGTATAAAATCAGTGGAATTCCCCTTTTAAGAATTCCTAATTTAAAGGTGCCGTAGTTAGGATTGCATAGATCCAGGACTTAGCCAAAAAATTTGAACATCGACAACTTCTCAGTCCCTCCCCCCTTTCCGCTAAAGCCCAAAATGGTCTCCTAAGCCCCTCCCCCCACAAGAGAGAATGAATGCGTGTGCATGAGCAGTGATTGACACGCAGTTAGACACCCCCCCCTGGCCCTGTTTGGTGCATCTGAACAGGGAGCGGTGGATTTTTGCAAATCGCACTACAGGCTGTAGGTGGTGCCAGAGTAGCCGGATTGTTTTTAAAATTACCTGCTTCATGTAGTTCTACTCGAACATAGGGTCAGTTTCAGCAAATATATAGTTTTATAAGGCTTACCTACTGCACCTTTAAAAATTTCATGCGTGAGATTCACCTACTATTGAAAACTTTGAGGTGAGTTTTTGTGTCCAATGGTCTAAATCAATGTTTCCCAACCTTTCTGGGAAGTGGCCTTTTAAAGTGAAGTAATGTCTACTTGTGACCCCTTGTCACAATTTCAAAATGTCCAAATGTCCACAATTGTGACAACAAACATAATTTGTGTAGCAGAAATGTTTTTTCCCCATCATCTCCTAACCCCTCACATTTACCTTGAAAACTGTTGGGGTCCTGACCCACAGTTTGGGAACAACTTGTCTGACTCAAGCAGAAAGTCAAGTTTTGGCACGAAGAAAAATACATTTAGGGTAAAAACAAATGCTATAGACTTCTAAAAATGAAATGAAAAAATGCTCCCCATGACTGGAACATATTAGATGTCTCTCCATACTTAAGTGTTAGCAAGAAAGTAACTACTTGCTCTGAATTCCTGTCTAGCTTTCTTTATGGTGTAAAGTTCCTGGCAGCTGTCAACAACATTATTCCCTCATCCTGCAGAGCCGCCTCCAGCCATCACAGTTGAGGGTAATGTAACTGTGTCTCCTGGCTCCAGTGCTGTCCTCACCTGCCATGTCGTCAGCACGGTCAGCTTCAACCTCACCTGGCTAAGAGGAGGTCAGGATGCCCGTTTGGACCCACGGGTGCACATCTTGACCAACCTTTCGCTACAGGTGTCCGCTGTGACCCCAGATCACTCGGGCTGGTATGAGTGCATCGCTATAAACGAAGGAGGGGTGATGGCAGAGCGAATCTACCTCACTGTGCAAGGTGAGGAGTGTGTGTTTATATCTGCATGTGTTTAATATGATTCTGTGGTGTAAGATCAGAAATGTGTGAGAAGTGTTATTGTATATAAGTTGTTGCCCGTGTTCAAATACACATCGCCTTTCAAAAGCTCGGACTCCCTGGCTACAGTTGAACTTTAATCTTGTTGCTGGTGTATGTGTGTGTACTTATGTACTTACGTGTGTACTTATATGTTTGTGAGACTTCTGAGTGATTTACAGCCTGGGGGAACAGGACTCTTGCCAAACACAACCCCCTTCCCTAATACATGATCATCTCCCAAGTGCCCCTACACTTCTTTCCTCCCCAGCTCCCTATAATTCACCCTAATGCTTTATGGGACGTGTGAAAATTATTTATGCTTGATACTTAGGCAGCTCTAAAGTACAGTTTTTCATCTTCAGACAGCTCTGATAGTCCTGTTCCTAAAATTTCACTGACACTGAATCAGGAACACTTTTTTGTACAGAGTATTGCTGGCTATCTGACCAGCACCACAGAGTAGCGCCCTGTGCTTGGCCAGGAAATGCTGATGTATTACAGCCACTCAAACTATAACTATAATCCAATCCAAATGAACATCCAGTATTTACTTTGTTATACAACCATCAGTCCCAGAGTCAGTCAGAAGTTAATTCAAAGACCATATGCTGTTTACTGTCGCCTAAATTCCTCCTTGTATGTGTCTTGCCAGGTCTTGATGCTTTGAAGCAAAAACATGTTATTCTTTCACTTTTAGAATAAAAAAAGAAATTATTCCACTTCACCTTAAACTGACTATTTTTCTTGACCTAATTTTGACAAATTGGAAAGTTAAGTGTGATTTTGGACCAAACAGTTGCCTCTGCAAAGTAAACCTCAATGACACCAATTAAAAAGTTGCAGGTTTAATACCAGTGCTGCAGACAGGTTTGAAGGGCGAACTCTGTCATTTGGCTTGTTTCACTGAGTGATGAGTTGAAAAGTTGACCCTTAAACATTTCCCCTGGTATAACTAGACATTTTTCTCTTTTTATATCTCCTCAAAAGTGCATAGTTTTTCATATTTTATCACAGCTTTCTTTGTTATTCTTTTCTTTAACCAATTTCTTACTGCTTCTTCATTATTATTGTTATTTTTGGTCTCATCTCTTTCCCTCTCTAATCCAGCTGTCAGCAAGCCCTTGGGGTTTCCTAATTACCCCCTGGTCATTCTTTTCCTAGTTATTAGTCTCACTTTGAAGTGAGTAAAGTCTGTTGACATCTTACAACACTTGGACGGAACACAGTGGAACCACATGCCAACAGAAATATGATGAAGTAGAGGTTTCTAGCTGACTTTTTATTAGACAGTACAAATTGACAGAAAGGGGATAGAGAGAGGTGATGACACACAGGAAAGGGCCTCAGGTCGAATTTAAAACCCAGGCCGCTGCCAAGAACTCTAGAACTACTAGGTGAGCTAAAGGTTTTCCCTAGATGCACAAAGTTAATGAAGAGAAAAGGGGGGATAGGAGGAGGATGCATTGTGAGTGGGAGTGAATGCTTGTGAGTTGGAGTGAATGCAGATGAGTGGGGGAGGAAGAAATAGGGAAAATCCGAGCAGGTGATGAAGGGAGTGCTAAAGACAGGCTTCTTCCTGCTGCTACTCAGGGTAGAACAATGTGTCTTCCCTCTCAGGAACCTCCTTGTTCCTGAACTCTGAGGTGTCCCTGCCCCCCTCAGGGCAGGGTGATCTCGCGAGTTGTCTTGTCGTACTATCAGCACAGTACATCCTTAGGCACTGCTAAGAATCATAGATCAATACAGTGGCAAGTTGAGGTATTTCAATTTGTTTCAAGTCAAGGTTGTAATATATCAAAAGTATTACCTGTAAATTTATTGTCAGCATTTGGTAAATGCATTGTGTTTCTTTCAAAACGTGGCATCACTGATGATTGAAGTTGAAGCATCAGTACAAAAACTCTAAATATTCCTTCTCACCTAGTGTACTCAGGTGTGTCAACCTTTTGATCCCGTGTCTACTGGCCTTCTATCACCACAGCATTTACTCAGTCAACACAAGATCACTGTCATATTTTGGTTTATAGATGGCTTGCAAGGAATAACAACTTTGACTTACTGTCTTCCTTCTCGTTATAGGAAAAAAGTAGATCCCTCACAATAAATCCCTCACTGGCATCTTAGATATACACAAATCGGAGTTTTGTTGTTTTGGAAGTGTTTTTCTTTATTGTTACAACTAGTTCTCACATTGTATTTTCTACACTTTGGAAAGGTCAGAGACTTGGAGATATTTCTAGCAGTGGGAATAGAATAGAGAAAACACGCCCTTGAAGTGATGAGTTACAGTACACATCATGAATCAATTGGAAAATCTTTTCAGATTCCACAGCTTCTCCTGGTCTGGATTCAATAGTCCTCCCTGTTTTACCAATGAAGAGGAAATGAGGGTGAAAGATATGCTGTGAAACATTATTAGTTGTAGTAACAGCCACCAGCCGCCTCTTCTTGCTACAGTAACAAAAGTTTATGCTCTGATACATCTTGTGGCTGAGCCTAAATTCATTCAGGGTTATGGAAGAAGTTCCTCACTTGCATATAAAGGTCCAAATCATCAGTGACATCATCTTAGGTTTACTAATATGTAACAATATTATGTATCTAGATTTTATGTGACATTTCTCAAAGCCAATCCTTAATGATGAAAATATTTTATTAAATATTTTCACATTGAGAAAAGAAGCCCCAAAACACCTTTATATTACAATATATTAAGTGAAACGAGTGACTGAATTAGATGGAATATTGATTAATTGATTAATCTGGCAAATTTGTATTTTTGATTCCCTTCTCTTTTCCTCTAGAGGTGCCCAGAGTTTCAGTAGAACCTCAGAATCAAACCTTTACAGCAGGAGGTGAAATGAGGATCAGATGCTCGGCCAGGGGCTACCCTCCACCCCGTCTGGTCTGGACCCACAATGACATGTTCATCATTGCATCCAGCAGGTGAATTCATCTTCTTTCACATGAATAGATTTGAGGATTTTATGTATCGTAATTGTGTTTGTGTTTTATGATGCGTTTCACTTCTTCTCTCTCCCATTTGTCCACTCCCACTTCCATTTGCACTTTTTGATCATGCTGAAATGTCATGAAAATACTGAATTGTGTATCTTGTGTGTGTTCAGACACAGGATGACGCCTGATGGCACATTGGTTATAAGAAACATGGAGAAAAAGGATGGAGGAGTGTATGGCTGCCTGGCCAGCAATCTGGCTGGGACTGACACAATTACCTCCATCCTCACTTACATTGGTGAGTGCCACAGTGCAAATGCATACATCCATCCATCCATCCATCCATCCATCCGTAAGCTCTATCCTCTTATCTTTTAGAGAGCCTTGGAGGGCTATAGCCAATCCCAGGTGACATTGGGCAAGAGTACACCCTGGACAGGTCTCCAGACAATCACAGGGCTGACACATAGAGACAGACAACCATTCACACCTACAGTCAATTATTAGAGTCGATAATTAACTTAACCTTTATGCCTTTGGAGGTGGGAGAAAACCGGAGCACCCAGAAAAAAAATAATAAAAAATAAAACAGACATTAACTTTAGCTGCACTATGCACATCCATACAGTATGTACTGCATTTCAATTTGCACTCTTTGTCATACTGATTTTCTGTCTATTGTTCCATAATTCTCCTTCCCTAGAATCTCCTGTGGTGACAGTGGCTTTGAGTGATATTCTCATTGGCATTGGAGAAACCACAGTGATGGCCTGTTCTGCGTCTGGAATCCCTCAGCCTAACATCTGGTGGTACAAAGGTAACTGTGAAGGAAGGAAGTACAACAACAAAAAAACAACATTTGCACGTGCTGGACAAAAACAAAGAAAAACCATGAACAATTATTAAAAGTTCAGTGTAGAGCTATATTTTCATAGAAGGATTGCGTAGTTTGCTCACATAGCCTACCTATAACACTTTTAATAACCAAGCTGATCACAATCCACTGTTGCATTTGTTCTCATTGCTAGGTGATGTCCAGTTGCATTCATCATCATTCTTGGACGTGGATGCTTTAGGAGGTACATTGACAATCAAGGAGACCCAGGATGTTGATGCTGGAGAATACATCTGTGTAGCTGTCAATGCTGCTGGCAGCTCGTCGGGAAAGATCTCTCTTGATGTAGGAGGTAAGAGTGGCACCAAGTTTAGTTAACCTGTAACAGCCCTAATCAGTTTAATGAACCTATAATAAGGACAGAATAAATAGGAAGATTGCTACTTGTGTAGCCTTACCATAGCTGTGAATGTGAGTTTGGTAGAAATGGAGTCATTGCTTATTTCTTGTGTTGCAAGGTAGCTGTTTCATGGAATGCATCTTAGACCCTTAAACCCTAAACGGTCAATGAAATGGGTGTTATGGCTCACAGTATACACTAGTGTGTAATGTCTGTTTATAATGAAACAAAGGCTGCTTTGGTGTAGTTAGTGAATGATGGCGTTGCAAGGCCAAGGACAGAACGTGTCTGGTTTACACCTAAACAAGGTTACACAGGGGTGTGTCAATATCGTGTGCAAGCTAGACTTTTGCACATGTGTAAATATATCTATATAATAAAAATAACTGAAATATATAACACAGTACAATGCATACCCAAAGGTCTATATATCTGTTGCAAAGACGACATTTGCATACTTCTGCCGAATCAACACATATAAAACCCCAAAATGTTCAATATTAAATTAATAAAAAAGACATTGTGAAACAAATAATCACATAAATAAATAGTGTAAAATATATACATGGGAACACACCGCCGGCGAGGCACCGTGAAACATAGAGTTGTAGTGAACAACCAAAGCTTTTATGATGGACAGCTTGATTGTCCGCACTTTTTTATCTTTTCCATCTTCAACCTTGATTGTTCCAGCCGAACCCAAGTTCACCCGAGAGCCATCAGATGTGGCGTCAGACATCGGCTCCAATGTGACCCTGCTGTGCCTCGCCCAAGCTCACCCCGAACCACAGGTCACCTGGAGGAGAGAGGATGGACTTCCAATTTTCAACAGGCCCCATACACATGGCATTATTACACAGAGCAGCGGAGCACTACATATCAACAGTTAGTTTTTTAGTGGAATATGTGCATACACATTACACATGAAAATGCTCTACATTGATGCCTAAATACATATTCCTTTTTCTCTCAGACCTGTGGGTGGAGGATGAGGCAGTATATATCTGTGAGGCTCACAACCACTTTGGCAGGATCCAGGCACAGGCCAGAATCACAGTGACTGGACTGGGTAAGTGCAACATTTGAGAAGTCTTGCTTCTCTGACTCTCTGTCAATTTGTTTTTGTCTATTCCTCTAAGATCAAAAAGTAGTGTCACTTCAAATGAATGCTAGTATTCAGAACACCTTTATTTCTGAAATACAGCAGGCATTGAAATTTGCTTCTGGGCTCTCTGTGATTAATTATTGATTAATGTATTAACTTTTCAATCCCTAAGAGGAAATTGATAATGCTTTGAATGTCATAAGTTTAGTGGGAGGCGAAGGAATGCCGAAGTGTAGCTGAACTGAAAAAGTGCTCAGATAGGCATACCTTTAAATGCTTTTGCACTTCAAAGACCTGTGGAGCACAAAATGCATTTACACACTCACACATGCTTACATTACATTTGGCTGAATTTGCAGTTTACTGAGTTGTCCAATCAAAGAGCATATCTACCTTCCATGTCAAGTACATTTTCTAAAACAATATACAGTACCTTTGAGTGCCTACATCTGTCTGTACTGTATGTCCTTGTGGATGTGTGTGAGTGTGTGTCTCCGTTTCAGTCTTTACATATAAGTCTGAGTTAATTAGCACATTTCAGTGGGTGTGTTTGAACACATGGGCCTTGTTAAACACTGTTTCTATTTCACCGTTTTCTTTACAGTGGAAACACACTGAGCTCTTAAATGTGGGCCAAAGGTTAGAAACCACAGACCCACCCAGATGACATATATTACTGCCCCACTGCCCCCATTTCCCTACTGTGTGTGTGTGTGTGTGTGTGTGTGTGTGTGTATGTGTGTGTGTGTGTGTGTGCGAGTGCGTTCCTGTGCGTTCCTGTGTGTGTGTGTGTGTGTGTGTGTGTGTGTGTGTTTGTGTGTAAGGTTGTGTTCCCAGGCCAGTCAGGGTGGTCGTCAAATTCCCCTTGACGACACCGTTGTCTATCTATCACAGCCCCCACAGATGACATCAGCATTATGTGTGTGGTGTGAACACAGTCAAACCATAAAGACAAATGTGACCATTAAACGTATGTACAGGTATTCATATGTCAGGGACGAAAGGGGTGTGATGATACTTTTAGCAGTTGTGGAAAATGTATACTGCATGCTGTATTGTTGATGTCGAAGTTTTAGCAACCAAGCATTCCCAATTCATCATGTGTGTGTCTGTGTGTGTGTGTGTGTGTGTGTGTATGAAAAGGCTGCTACCCACATAATGTACATCTCAACAGTATCAAATAGCTTAATAGGATTTTTTTCAGCTCTCTGATATATATATATATATATATATATATGCTTAATCCTTTTATTGAATACTTTCCTGTCATCCTTGCATGGTGTCTGCAGTCTCGCCTGTCATTGCGATGAGTCCGACTGTGCTCAGTGTGATCGAGGACCAGCAGGTGACTTTGCCCTGTGTGCTTTTGGCTGGGAATCCGCTGCCTGAGAGGCAGTGGCTACATGACTATGGCTTGGTGAGGACACAGAGAGAAAATGTACAGTATTTAAATGTCTTCTATGTCTTCATTTATAATAGCCATGGTTTAATTTGAACCAATATTACCTACAAATCTTTCAGGTGACCTCAGACCAGTTCGTGACAGTGAGGAAGGACGGCAGTCTGCATATTGAGAGAGCCCGGCTGGAGGATACGGGTGACTACACCTGTTTGGCTGAAAACGTTATTGGGGCCACCAACCATACCACCACTGTCAACGTCTATGGTAATGTACATAAATGTACATACAAACTAACTATAAACAGAAATGCATGTGCATGAAAATGAATATGGAGAAAATTCTGTAGTTTAGTCTTTAAGGTATCTTGTGGAGTTTTTGAGCACATTCTGTGTGTTCTATCAGCACACTCACCTGAACAATAACGTACTGTATGTGCAGGAATTGGGGAAATGTATTAAATGTAATGGATTGTGCATACTGGGACACTTAATGGAACTGAGCCATGGTTAATGTTATTTATCACATGTGCTTTTTCTTTTTCTGCTATGACAAGTCAAAACATCTTCTATGAAAAAGGCCTATTGTAAATGTTTTATTATAATTAAAATGACCCCTCTGTTTTTTCTATTTCTTTTATTCTCTTGCCTCATCCATTTCTGACTGCCCCGTCTAAATGTCTCCATTACACGGCAGAGCGCTCTTAACCCATGAATAGGATTATCTTTGAGGTTGCATTAAAACCAGGAGCAGCTGAGGGTAATGGCAGAGTTTGGAGCACAGTGAGAGGGGGAAATGTGTTCTCCATTTACACTAACGTCAGCCATTGCTAGATTCTACCAACTTAAATAGGAATTGTACGTAAAAGAACTGACTCCCTCATGAAATTAGGTCAGTCCTTTTCAGCTGTACATACACAACACACTGAAAATGTACACCATGTAGGTCAGTGTATAGTTACATTTGTCATAACCCATGAAAAATACTTTCCATAGAGCCGACATCATGCAAAGTACATGCAAAGATGCAGATAGAAGACCACCATGCAATACTTCATATTGTGTACACTGTGGGTGATTTTGTTGTTGAGTTAAATCCAGTTTTTCATCTCCAAGAAGATGTTCCAAGCCCCCCAGGGCTACTCTTTTCTGCAGATTCCCGGGATCATGACAAACAACAAAAACAAGACAGATAGTGAACAAGAGAGAGAAAGGACAAAAAAGTGAAGAATAAAATAAGAGACACACACAGACAACCAAACACACACACAGAATATACAGAGAACACTCGATTTTGTAAATACTTTATGAATGTATGTATGCACAAATAAAAAACATTAGACTAACTGCGTCTTATTTTTTCCAGTAATTCCTACCATTCAGTATGGCCCTCAGGTGTTCAGCACAATTGAAGGCACACCCATCACTCTGCCCTGCCGAGCCAGTGGAGTACCCACCCCTAACATTACCTGGGCCAAGGTATGTATTGGCATTACCTCTCAGAGTATAAAGTAAGCCAAAGTAAGAGCCACTACTCTGTTTGCGGTGGTGTGCTATTTTCCTGACACTGAAGGCTTTCACACTTTTTCTCTCCATAAATGGCAAAATAATAAGAAACCCCATGAAAAGTATGTACAGTAGGTGAATCAAGAAAAGAAATGTTTCATCACATTTTGGCCAAATATCACCAGAAGAGACTCCACAACATGCAGCAATAGGAAAGCTCTATTACCAGCAATGTCTTGCCATTCCAAAGTCATAATTTCTTTACTGACAGCAAAAGGCATGAGGCACTTTATGATGTCTTAACTCACAAACTCCCACTCATCCACAGATACACCTCTTGACTCTTTACTTGTAAATTAATGCTGTTATGCAGCTCATTTGGAGTGGATATGTGGACTATTTGTCTTCATGTAGTGTGGCTGTGTAGTTTTGGGCAGAGATAAACTCAACTTAAAGTCCAGATGCGCTGCTTCAACTACAACGGAATGGCTATATATTTTTTGTACAATACTTACTCTATTAATGGGCTCTGGCAAGACAATGGCACATTCTAGGAATATGTGTATACATGAATGTGCCTCATGTGCTGCTCCATGAAATCAGCTCTACCTGTGTCCACTGGCCTGGACAGTGTGCTCACTGTCTTTACATGTGCCCTTTTGTGTGTTAGTGTGTACTATAAGCCACTGTGTGTATGTGGAAAGCTCCTCCCTGTTTTCCATCTTTTACACTAGTTTTCTCGGCGTTGTAAAAGCGATGCTGTTAAAATGAACAGGGCTACAGGGACATATAAAACTAGACCCTGCTAAGTTTTGCACCAGCTCTGACGATGTGGTTCTCTCTGATTCCTTTGCTATTCTCTATAACATCAGTCAAGTCAAGTCAAGTTAGTCATATCAGATCAAAAAGGACAGTCCAGAGATGAATCATGATGCACAGACTTCACATTTGCTTTGTGTTTTGGTGTATTTGATTGTATACATATTAACATTTTTATTCACAGCCTTTTCATTCAACAGCAAAAAAAAATGTTACTCAAATCATAAATTTAAGAATGTAGGTCAAACCACACATCCTACTGTACCTTTTTTCTTGGACACCATGTCAAGTTTTAATAAAGCTGAGTTAATGAAACAAACTGTGGCCCCTGCCCTTTCCCTGCTGTGATTTGTTTTGTAGGGTGGGGAGCTGCTGTACTTGGGTGGTCCAGCCTTCTCCCTGGATTCTGACGGCAGCCTCCTCATCACCTCTCCCTCTGGAAATGAGACTGGAGAGTTCATCTGCACAGCTACCAATGCTGCCGGCTACGCCTCCAGGAAGGTCCAGCTCACTGTCTATGGTAAACCTCATCACTAGCTGAAGTCTGTACACAGATAAAGGAGATTTAAATAGCATTTACATCAATCATCAACAATTTGTTACCAAACTAATTTTAAGACATCATAGTATAATTACTATGATCAGGTCTTGTCACTGAGTCAGATTTTGCAAGAAAATGACTTGTCAGCAGAACAGCTTAACACTACAAATCAGGATCTAATATCCACTATTGTGGCTTAATGATGACTGAATTGTAGTTTACCTTGTCCATGTGCAGATCCAGTGTCCTCAAAGACAGTTTTTTAACATTTTTATTTACAATACACAGTCACTTCGATAGTATATGTGTATAGGTGTGAAAATGGGCAGAGTTCCAAGTGCTCAGCAAGTCATTGGCTCCACTTTCCTCACAGTTCTGCTTGTGCTTCTGTTTAGTGCTCAACCACTCTGATCGCCTTTGTGTTGGCAGTGATGGAGCAGTTGAAGGTGGCTTTTTAGAAAATAGGGGCACAGATATGTGCCATCCTGCTTTCCATTTTTTTATTTAACTGACACAGCTGGTAGAAATTGCTGTAACCTATGTGACAGCTATTATCTGTAGCCCATTTATCGACCACTTTTACCAACTAACTTTTGCTTGATAATGCCCATCTCACTCAATCAATATGATCACCACCTTTAAAGTTAGCTGCTTTAAAAAAATATATAGAAAATGGCTTTTCTGACATCATGGGCAGCATCATAGGTTGTATGATTTTGTCCTTTTGAATATGTAAAAGCACATAAATGCAGTATGAGCAATAGCAGATAATAACAGACAATACTAACACACTCATTGCAACAAGAGGCAATTTTATCAATATTCAACTCTTTGTTTGCATATTTTTACTTTATTTATACATTGTATGTATGTCCAGTCCGTCCTAGATCCAATGTTGGCGGTGCCGGAGGCTCAGCAAAGCCAATGAGAATATCAGTGATTGAGGGTGTGGATGCCATTTTGCCATGTGAGGTCCACAGTGTCCCACCTCCCACCATAAGCTGGGCCAAGGAAAGGCAGCTCATCTCCCCGTTCTCTCCCAGGTGAAACCCATACAGAACCACACACAGCACTGATGATCCAATTTCACTAAAATCACCCCTATTTCTTTCAGACACACTGCTGCCTTAATGTGCTCATATTATGCTTTTTGGCTTTTTCCCTTTCCTTTATTGTGTTATATATCTTTTTTGTGCATGTAATAGGTTTAAAAAGTGAAAAAGCCCAAAGTCCATCCCAAAGGGACTCAAACGTGAATTATACTAACCGCATCCAAGGTGGCGCGCACCATTGTGATGTCAAAATGACATAATATCCTGCCGGCGCGCCCGATTTATGGCGCCTGAGCAGAGGTCGTGCACGGCTCTTTTTTTCAGTGGCGCGCGACAAAGCGGAAACGGGAGGCCTGAACGAGTTAGGCGACAACCGGATGCCAGGACTCTCAGAGTGACTGTAAGTCTCTCTTGTAAACTTACTAGGTTAAGATGAGTTCTCTTATGGCGAATGAAAGGCTTGATCCCACCAAGTAGCTCATCCAATCAAATCGAAGCATTGACGGCAACGCTGCTGCCAGTTCTGCCGTTGTTTACCTTTTTCTTCTTCTTCTAGTCCGTAGAAAGAGCAACGTCGGGAGCCTTTGCTCATTAGCGCCACCTCTGTTCAGGAGAAGACTGCAACTAGTGTCCCAAGCACCAGCGCGGGTATAAATAGTCACGGCGATCCCATGACGTCACATTTGCACGCGCCAGCTGGGCTGCATCTAGTATATAAGAGCCTTTACCATCTCCAACAGAAAGCACTGTTCATGAACTGCTCCAAACAGCTCTATTGTATTCCAGCCTTTACTTCCGTGACAACACACAGGGTGAAAAGAGGAGCTGCAGCAATGTGCAGTACAACAAAAATATGGTGTTTTTTGAAAATGAAACCATGTAAATCTATTCTGATATAACCTCTAAATATAATTATGAACCTGAAAACTTGCATAATATGAGCACTTGAAAATACACCCCATGAATAATATTGTCTATTAACTATTAATAAACATTTGATAAAATCATATTATCCTGGCTGTAACCTCAAAGTTAGATTTGTAGTTTTAAAAAACTAAGAGAACCTCAATGCTGTCTAAATTGCTGTGCTCTGTCTCTGGACTGTTCAGAGCCTGAGGATATAGTTTATGGTTTTATAAGATGACTGAGTAATCATACTCAATCATACATTCTCTGTGATCTGTTGTACCTACTCTGCGCCTGCCACAGCAGCTGTAATTGTGGTCGATGGTGGATTAGTAAGAATTACTGGAGTATCTGTTTACAGAAAATACTGAATAAGCCATTGAGTGGAAAAACAATCAGTGAGTGTGTGTGTCTGTTTTGTACTTGGATGCTTTGGAAGACTGATTTTTACTTAGACTTTCACTTTACAGTTGAGTTTATTGCCGTTTTTGTGTGTATGTGTTCATCCCAGGCACACTCAGCTTCCCTCAGGCTCTATGAAGATCTTGGAAACCAGAGTGTCAGACAATGGACTTTATGTGTGTGTTGCCTTGAATATTGCTGGCAACTTAACACAATCTATTGAGCTGAACGTTTTGGGTAAGTATATCATAAAGACTAAAAAGATAAAATACTGATATTATCTGTGGTAATGTAAGAATTACTGTTTGTCTACTATGCCTACATGTAAATGTAAATGTACTGTAAATGTAAATGTTGTAGTACTATTAAAAGATTACATAATAAAACGTGCAATCATTTTGATCAAAGTTGCTGAGTGAATTTATAAAAAAGATTTTCATCTAACTGTCATGTAATCAAAGGTGCAGGTGCAGATGATGTTACTAAAGCTTATTACATCTTCTGTCCTGCAGTGCCCCCGAGTATTCAGGCTGGCCCCAGGGTAATGAAGGTACAGGTGGGTCACCCTGTGGAGCTGCCCTGTGTGGTGAGAGGGGTCCCACAGCCCTCCCTCTCCTGGACAAAGGATGGTAAGAGGTACCCAGTATCCCCTGATGGTAGCCTGGCATTGAGGAATGTGGGGCTGGCTGATGAAGGAACCTACACCTGCACAGCCACAAACACTGCAGGCAGAGATGAGGCCCAAGTTCGCCTTCTTGTGCAAGGTTGGTTTCAAGGTCTTCATCCCACAGACTTGCACTGTGTTCATTATACTTATGTGTGTTGAAATGTTTTCAGAGTTGTATATGTCCCTTTAAGTTGGATTTTTGTTGGACAAAAATAAATGTCTGACTGTTGTGTGTCTTTGGTTTTTTTTAAAAAAAATCAGTGTTAATGAAGCAACTGTAATTTTAAATTATTAGAAACAATTAGTGTATGGATCAGGCATCTGCTGCACAAAACATTGTACACATGCTAAAGTAAGACATAATGTACTGTATGTTTAGTTCAGTTTGTAATTCTTTGTTTGAATGACAACTGATTCAATACAGTATAAGTTTCAAAGATGCATGCTGAAAACAATTGCAGATGCTTTGTAGTTAAAGTGTATTTTGTAATGTGTTTGTCATTGATTATGTGTTTGTGGGTTCTCAGTGCCCCCTGTGGTCGAGGTATTGGAGCCCCCCTTCAATAGTCCCCTGCAGGAGAGAGTTGCAAACCAGCGAATTGCATTCCCCTGCCCTGCCAAAGGTAATGGAAAATTTCCAACCAGACACTGATATTATGAAGAAGAAGATGATTGATCATTTTGTTACCCTGTGCAGAAAAACAAAACTTACTCATACTCCTATAATAAGCAATGTTTAGTGAGACGTTACAAGTTAGTTCTGCTAAAAGTATGCACTATACTTTCACTAATAATGATGACTATGTCAAGTATCACATGTCATTTTTTAATTGCAATGGTTTGGGTTTCATTAACATCCTTATCTCTTTCAGGTCTTCCCAAGCCAGTGATTCGGTGGTTGCGTAATGGCCAGGAACTGACAGGTAATGAGCCTGGTGTGTCCATCCTGGAGGATGGTACACTGCTTATTCTGGCCTCTGTGTCACCGCTGGACAACGGAGAGTATGCCTGTGCTGCTGTCAATGATGCTGGATCCACTGAAAGAAAGTACCAGCTCAAAGTTAATGGTGATTGACCTGTTCTCTGGTTCTGACCTGTGACTTTGGAATAGGTTTACAAGACATTTGCTGACACATCACTGAAACATTACCTTCTATCTTATATTTTGCATACATTTGATTCCGTGGAAACTAATGCTTAAATAAAGCTCGGTTATCACCTTTGAAACTTCCACAGTGCCCCCAGTTTTCCGTGACAGGGAAACACCAGGCAACGTGTCTTTGGTCCTGAGCCAGTCCACCAGCTTGGTGTGTGATGTCATAGGAAGTCCGACCCCTGTCATCACTTGGTACAAGGATGGGGCTCCTGTAGGTGAAATCCCATTGAATAAGCTGTTAAACTGTATTTTATACAAACACTTTAATTTACGTTTACAACTCTAAGATCCAGTTTTTGTACAAATGTTACTTTTAAAAGTAAATACACACATCAAAGACACAGTCAGAGTGTAACATGCTGCCATTATACAATTATAAGAATTGTATAATTATAATTAATAACCTATACTTAAACTGTGGTCTAGTAAGTCATATACGAGGATTGGATCACAAAATTTTACAAGCATAAAAGTAATGAGAAAATATAATGACCTTTCCTTTCATTTACTAAGTGCTCATAACGTCTGAATGAGCTCTGATCACAGGGTACACTGTCCAAGAGAACAGACCTGAAACCACCGTGGATCCTGTGTGTGTGTGTGTGTGTGTGTGTGTGTGTGTGTGTGTGTGTGTGTGTGTGTGTGTGTGTGTGTGTGTGTGTGTGTGTGTGTGTGTGTGTGTGTGTGTGTGTGTGTGTGTGCGTGTATAAAAAAAGACCAGACAGGCCAGCCATGGTGGCAGCAATAGTCAAAGCTGTAATGACAGAATAATTATGATTGATGTGAGAACAGAAAGTTAGCACACACTTTGCTGTAACATCCCAGTGCTGGCTGCTTTTTGTTCCCTTGGCGGCCTTACAAGTTATTTCAGCAAGGTACAGATAGGAAATTCAGACCGCTTACTTTAATCTGATAATAATGAGCAATCTAACGATGGATGTTCTGCTCTCTGAATGTTTTTGACTCTAAGCAACAATTTAAAACTTTTAATGTTTTGTAAATTGTATTTCTCAGCTGAATAGATCTTTGGCTTAGAGTTTAGATCCTTTTATCATGATGTCTTACAATACGCCCCATAATTACTGTCAGACAGTATTTCCCAAACTGTAACTTATGCTGTTTTTGCTTTTGTGTTTGATTTAATTTACTTATGTTGATCGACAGGTAGTTTCTAGTAACAGCATCCAGATTCTTGACATGGGAAAAACCCTGAGACTACTGAAGGCAGCCACAGCAGACGCAGGCAGCTACAGCTGTAAAGCCATCAACATCGCTGGCAGCACAGAAAAAGACTTCTTCCTGGATGTACTGGGTGAGTAAGGGCAGTGTGTAGAGTAGTTGTCTATGGCAGAGGTTCTTTCTTTCTTTTTTTGCAGCCAAGGACTCCTTAAAAGATAGAGAATATAAAGGGGACCCCCTCATGTATGTCCCTTGGAATAATTTGACGTAGCCTATTTTTTACACTTCTGTAGTCTTGGTTATGTGAAAGAACAACACAAGAAAAATGTATTAAAAATATACTGTATATGATATGTATTGTAACATATGTAACACCGATTCTAGAAGTTCTACATTTGTTAGATTAGAACATTATCTACGATCTATTATAGATTAAAAAGATTTAAATGTTATTTGTTGAACCATGAAGCCTTTTGTAAAAACAAAAAAAACATAATCATTTAAATCAATTTAAATTAAAAAATAATTATGGACCCCTTAGCAGAGTGCCACAGGGTCCGTCCTAAGGGGCCCAGGATCCCACTTTGAGAATCACTGGTCTATGGAAACTCTAAAGAATTACGAGGAAAGAGCTGTGTGCTGACTAGCAGACATACAGATCTTGAAATTAATTCCACATCATTGGAAAACCCTTTAAACCCTTTTAATACATAAACGCTGCCACATGTGTAGGACTCTAAACTTCTTGGGCTTTCTCATTTAATCAGTTTCTAGATGAGTCAGCTAATAAGCACTCTTTCTTTGTGTCCCAGTCCCACCGACCATTGTAGAGTCAGGCTCTCCTCGAGATGTTTCAGCCATTGTCAAACAGGAGATCAGTCTGGAGTGCAAGGTGCAAGGAGTGCCCTTTCCCACAATCCAGTGGTACAAGGACAGGAAGTAAGTGCCTTCCAATATTAGAATATTTACTATTAGGGTAAAAATAATCAAACTAATTAAAAAAAACTGAGTTAAATTTCTGTTTTTAGGCTGGTGTTTCTTGGTGATCCCAACGTAGAGGTCACCAACAGGGGTCAGGTTTTGAGGATAAAAAGTGTCCGTCTTGGGGACAAGGCACGCTACCAGTGTAGTGTCATGAATACAGCTGGCAAACAGTCCAAGGACTTCAACCTCAGTGTCTATGGTGAGTGTGGATTTTGACAGATCCTAGCCAGTCAGGCGCTACGTAAAAAGGCTACTCTTTACATGTAACCTAACATGACTAAAACAGCTGAATTACGGATTTCAGATTCATAATTAGTGTGCCATTGTTTCAGTGCCCCCCTCCATCAAAGGTGGTAACATAACCACAGAGGTCACAGCCCTGCTCGACACGGTGGTAACACTGGAGTGTGAGGCACGCGGAGTGCCGCTTCCTAGCATCACCTGGTACCGAAATGGAGAGGCCATACTGTACAACCGACAGGTTCAGTACGTTGAGCGAGGCCACTACCTGAAGATCCCTCGGGCGCAGGCGTCCGATGCAGGCCAGTACGCCTGCAAGGTGACCAGTGTGGCCGGGAGCGCTGAGAAGAGCTATGAACTGGACGTCTACTGTAAGAACCTGACATCTGACACCTGATCATATACACGCATTTTGTTTTTTTACTGTGCTGTGTTTAGCTTGAAACAAAAGCTTTTAGAAATTCATCACTATGTGATTTCCAAAATTCAGAGCGCATTTTCACATTAAATCAGGTTTTTGAACTGAGGAACTATTGGAACATAAGTTTCCATTGTCTCTGCATTTGCAATCCTTCTTATATGTTTGGAGATCTGAATCTTATTATTGTATTAATCAGAGCTTTAAGGCATTTGGTTTCACTCACACAGCATGAAGACTTTTGCATCAGACAGGAATAATTTCAAACAGCTGTGGATAGTCAGCAAACAATTTATTGTAAAAATAAAATCCTTGAAGAGCAAAACACGGATACAGAGTGGAGGACTTGATGCATAAAGCAATTTTACATGTTGTTGGCTGATGAACGCCTTGTGTGTGAAATGTAAATAAGAAATCAGTCAAGCAGAAAAGTCCTCGAAGCTTAACCCTCCTTTTGTTCCGTTTCTTTTTAATGCATCTTTCCCCCCCAGTGCCTCCTACCATTGCAGGGGGTGATGATGGGCCAACTGAGAGGAAAGTGATCCTCAGTAAGTCTCTGATTCTGGAGTGTGAGGCTGGAGGACACCCTCCCCCCTCCCTCACCTGGCTGAAGGATGGAGTTCCTGTGCGTGATGGTGAAAGTGTCCGTCTTCTCGAGCAGGGGAGTAAAATAGAAATCCTCTCAGCCACGGGGTCAGACTCCGGACGTTATGTCTGCGTGGCTACGAGCATCGCTGGAGAGAAGGAGGTCAAATATGACGTCAGAGTTTTAGGTATAGAAACACACAAAAATAACTATATAATATACTGACAATGACATGCACAGCACATACACACACTCATGCCTCATTGTTTTAATTATTACATTGTCACGGTCTGGCAGACCCAAAGTAACGAGACATGATGACAACAAGTGGGCTATCTTTATATTCAAAAATGCCTACTGTACCTTTTTTATTTTTTATTTTATAAAATATAACTTTTCTAGGATGTCGGCTTGCTTTTGTTTATGCATGTTGTGGCCTTGCTGTTCTATCCATGTCAATTTCTTTGTTGTTAATGAAAAAAAAGAAGGATTTCTCTCCATGCCTATCATATGAACAGCAGTTGAAGAAATAAATCAAAGCCAAACATTTGATTTAGCAGAGTTTAGTTTAGTTTAGCGTAGTATATAAAAAGACATCCGAGAAGGTTGTTACCTGAACTGGCCACCCGGGTACAAGTGTTTTATAGCTGCTTAGAGCCAGGATATCTGTTGAGGACTTATGTTGGTCCAGGTTACCTAAGCCATACTATAATATGTAGAGCCATGTGGCTTGAGTTGTCATCATTAATCATAAACTATCCAGAAAACACTCTCATCAGGCTCTAAGTTGGATAAATCATGTAAGTAAAAACTTGATTTGCAAATGTGTATTTCAACCATTAACTCTTTCACAATCAGTAAATGCCAGAGGGAAAGGCAGCGCTTTCTTCTTGGTATGAGACGGATGGAGTTGTCGCAATTTAGGAACAACCCTCTCCTGTGTTTAATCCCTATGAGCAAACCTTATCACTCCAACAACTTGTCATGTTTAGTTTATTCTTTAACAGTTTGTGCCAGCTGGAAAATTATTGTGCCGTTGTCGGCAGGATTTGAACCTGCGCGGGGAGACCCCAATGGATTTCTAGTCCATCGCCTTAACCACTCGGCCACGACAACCTGCATGAAATCTGAGCTGATACTGTTCCTTCTTGCTGAGGCTGTTGCTATCTGCACCATGTGTGCATTGCACATGGGAAATAGACACCTGCCATTTCCCTGCAACCAGAAGATTTATTTTCAGAGCAAGAGACCCAGGCAGAAGATTCTATCTCTACATTCCTCATACCATTTTTACTGATCTTTTTTGTTATTGTTACTATCAGCAGCAGAAATAGAGGAATAATAATAAAAGTAATGGAATAATAGTTTGTTTGTTCATTTTCCAATTAAAAATGTCAAAATATAAGAAAATATCATTTTTAAAATAACATATGCATTTATTGTGGTTTCCCAGAGTTGAATACATTGGAATATTACTTCAAAACATCACAGCCTTTTTTTTTTTTAAATCCTAGTTCCTCCTTTCATTGATGGAGCCGATGATGTGACAGACAGCACGGTGATCATCAACAGCCCTTTGGAGCTGGAGTGTCACGCCACTGGAACACCTGCACCTGTCATCACGTAGGATCTCCATCTCATGCATACAGATAAACAGATTCAAATACACATGCATGCATACATACACACATATTCACTGTAAAATGATTATTTTCCAGGTGGTATAAAGATGGAAAACCAGTCAGACAGGGTGAGGGGTTGAGGGTGGCAGCCAGCGGACGACGGCTGGTCGTTTCCCGCCCTCAAGTGTCTGACACGGCTCGTTTCCAGTGTGTAGCCACTAATGAAGCAGGAGACCACGAGAGGGACTTCAATGTGGTCGTCCATGGTAAAATATTAAAATGCTTTGTCATATGATTGCACTACAATGTATTGTTTTCTGACATGCACTATAATTGAGATAAATGTACAGTAATTTGTGCTTTAAATGCAAGTCACAGGAACGCTCCCACTTTCTGCCTTTTTGTAATGTCCTTTTTTCCGAATTTGCTGCAAAGTGTTTTTAAGAGAATAACTATCCTCTTCATCTCCCCAGTTCCTCCATCCATTCGTACCACCGGGCCTGCTGAACGATCAGTGGTTCTCCACAAGCCCATTAGTTTGGAGTGCATCTCCAGCGGCATCCCTCCTCCCAGCATCACCTGGCTTAAAGGTGGCCGACCTGTCGACACAACACAGGGGCATCTTAAGGTTGGTTTCCTGATTGACTGATTATTAATTTGTTCATTTTTAAATGGCATACCACTGGAATAGGCACAGGGAAACCCTACATGCAGAATGATGCTGCTGAAATGCACCGATCAAAAACTGTCGCTGAATTTAAAAAACACTGTTTTGTTTCAGGGTGGTAACTTGAATCTCTGCAATGCAACACAAAGAAAACAATAAGGCACTGTTCTTTTTACCAGCTTACAATTACAGTTGACGTTTTGACTTTTGCCTGTGATGTGTTTTTAGCAGGAAATGACTGCATATAGGGTTATGCTTAAAAACACAGAAATACAGCATAGGATTAGTTCTGGCAAAGCACTGAAGTCACACCTGTATTGGCTGATTGGCATCAGCTGTTTGATTCTAAAACTGACAAATTCTTCCGACATGTAGAATATACTCTTATGATCCCATTTTAACATATGAAGAAGTTACCAGTCTGAATTCTGTGTGTCCTGTGTTTGTTTGTGCTTGTATCTGTCACAGCTGGAGTCGGCAGGCAGAATGCTAAAGGTCATAGAGGCAAGGCTAGAGGATTCTGGGAAATACACCTGCCTGGCCACCAATGCAGCTGGTGAAGCCCAACATCACATACAGCTCAGTGTCCATGGTAACTTAAAGATAAACACTGCACTATCTCTGCATGTTTCTGTCCATTGTCTCACTCACCTCCTGGTTTCTGTCAAATATACTTCTCTCTGCTTTCTGTGTCGAGGGACTAGGTGGAGACAGAAGAGTATCATCTGGTAAATTATAGTTCTTGTGTGTGTCCCTCAGAGCCTCCCAGTATCCCATACTCTGGAGACATCATCAACCAGACCATCCTGTCAGGCTTTCCCACTGAGCTTGAGTGCAAGGCCACAGGCAGCCCATTACCTGGTAAGACGGCTCACTAACTTCCCCCTTCGCCCTGCTGTGCTCACTTGCAGGCTACAGGGCGTAGTTGTCTCTTGACGGCTGAGTTGGAATTGGCTGTACTGCTGCTTTACTTATCTTTAACCATTAATGGAACAGCGGAAAATTGATCTCAGATGACTCCCTACAGGCAGCTTCACTCTCTTCCCACTTTCTTTCCAGTGTATAAATTCAGTATAGATAAGAAGACACATTCCAGTGTAATTGAACACTCTTTTCTTGGGATGTTTCTGCATTTTACAGCATGTGTTACGTCCAACAATCTGATATCTGTGAAACCATGTTACATGTGAAAATACTTTTTTAGAAATCTGTTTTAATGTAAGCTTCTTTGTCCTAAGCAAAAATATAGAGCTCTGGTTTGTCAACTACTTTGCTTGGTTGATTATTCAACAAAAAACATGAAAAAATGCATACGTATAAATATATACAGTATATATAAATATAAATGTTTATTTCTCAATGTCTTTATACCCATTACTGTGGGCTCACAAATTTCACAATCACAAGTAGTCAAATAGTGAATTCTATTACTTGTTTATGAAGCACTAAATTGTAAAATCAGTCAAAATATTCTGATCTGCTTCTGTGTTCCCAACTCTCGAGACCTTTAAGGTCACCTGGAAATGGTCTGCTTACTTTTTTAAGGGTTAAAACAAAACATTGCGAAGCAGCTTTTAGCTTCTATTCACAACATATCTGGAACAAATGTACACATGATTTCAGATGTGATCCAACCCTAAGCTCAAAGCTAAAACACAAGGCTAAAAACATATCTGCTTTTTATTGAACTGTGTGTTGATTCTGCTCTGTAACTGCACGCCAACCGTTTTTCCTTTATTCTGCTTTATCTATTATTCCTTTATTCTATATTAATTTTAATTTTATTTCATTATGTACAATTTTTTTTATTTATTTTTCTTTCTGATGTCGTTTTTTGCTTCATGTAATGCGTTTTGAATTACCCTTTGTGTTTCAGCTATCACTTGGTACAAAGATGGCCGGCCGCTGACAAGTGCCGCTGGGGTGACCATGCTGAAGCGTGGCCAGGTGCTGGAGATTGAACGAGCTCAACTGTCTGATGCAGGGATATACAGATGTGTAGCGGTCAACCTGGCTGGAGTTGCTGAGCTATCCCACAGCCTGCAGGTGTACGGTGAGTGTCTTTTTATATGACATGCAATAAACTGAAATTTGCTAATGTATTATGAAATCAGATAAGTGGACATCATAACAATGTTTCTCTATAATTAGGAGATGACTAAGTGACAGGGTTAAGATATACTTCAGTTATCCACCATATCCAACTTCTTAAAACTCCAGCAGCAATGTAGACTTTTTCTGTATCTGACTATATGTCATGCATTTATGCAATCATTTCCATTTCCTTCCTTGCAGTGCCTCCAATCATCTCCAGCCGGGGTGGTACAGTAACAGTTGTGGTGAACGAGGCTGCCAGGCTGGAATGTGAGGCCACCGGTGTTCCTCCGCCCAGCCTCACATGGCTCAAAGATGGCAGCCCTGTGGCAAGTGTATCACATGGCATACAGGTGTATACATATTTTTGAAACTTGTATCACTATCATTATGTCGATTTGTATAATGAGATATGTTGATTTTTTGATGATTATATTTGTGTGTGTGCTATGATCTGGTCTCTGACCTGTTTCTAACTACCCCCCACCCCCTACCCCCCAGGTGTTGTCTGGTGGCAGAGTGCTGTCTCTGAACAGTGCACTGGTTAGTGATACAGGCAGGTACACCTGTGTGGCTGTCAACGCTGGAGGAGAACAACATAGAGAGTACGACCTGAGAGTTTATGGTGAGTAAATCAGCATGTGTCGGGAGTTGTTACATTAGTGATTTTACATACATTCAACGATTCAATCTTATGTTTTGACTTTCACTGGTGGGTTTTCCCTTTTGCTCACTTTGCTCACCCTTTTGTTGCTCACTGGCTCGTAGATTGAGCCCTTTATCAGCCAACAATGACATCATTTTCATCGTCATCATGAGCAAGACTTAAAAAATGCTGCACGACATTACAAATAAAGGCAGACCTTAGAGAAGAAGTGTTTGTTTTTTTTTAAATTGTGATGCTTTGAAATGAGCAAGAATTTTAACATTAAAGTTGTTGTAAAACAGGCACTTTTCCTTGTTTCTCTTCCGGTTTTCCTGAGTAATGCTTATGGTCGATTGTAGTATGTCTTTCATCAGAGCACCAGATGCAGCACGAAACCTGAGTTAAAACACTTAAACATTATTTGAAAAAGTCCTCAAGCTAAACATGTGCATGGAAAGGAAGTATGATGTGACTAAGTTTAGCATTTCAATAAACCTTGTCAGTTTCCTACACAGAGCTGAGCTTGATGGCAGATCAGTTGTTATACAAGTCTGATCAAAGCTAATGTCGCTGAGGTAATAGGAGTAGTAGTTTACATATAAAGTATGTGCTTGTGTGTGTCTGTCCCTGTATGTCTGTTTGAACATACGCATGCAGAATACAAACATCCACATGATGTGTGTTTCCTCAGAAAGATCAAAAAGAGCTTGTCCAGAGAAATAAAGGCAGATGTGTTGTGGTAATTGCTACCACTCTTCTGCAGCTTCCTGTGTCTGGCCAAATACTGAACTGAGGGCCTGTTTCTGTCGTTCCCCAGTGACCATATTGCATGGGAAATTGGCCAGCAGTCATTTTCTAGACCAGGCCAGATTCATCCAAAAAGGGAGACGGTCCTGTCTAAATGAAAACTGATAAACAGAAGCTCAGATAATAATTGCCACCTGAAGTAGAGTTATATTTAAGTAGTCCAGTTTGTTGTTAGAATAGAGACATTGTCATACATGGGGTGGAGACCTCCAGACATTTCCTGAGTTTTTGCACAAACTTGTTACTTTTTCCCACTGTTTGCCCTTCCCTGACTCAGAAATGGGTCCAAGAAATGTTGAAGGAAATCTAGTTAACCGGTCTCAGCGACACCCATCTTTGGTTGTGATTATACTTAGATAGTCACAGGGGAGTAAAGCTTAGATCGGTCCCAAAAAATCAAGCCCGACCCTACCCGAGCCCATGCACATTGTGTCCAAGCCCAGCCCGGCCTGACACATTAACTGGAATTATGAGCCCGAGCCCGATTTAAACCCGACAATTTTTTTATACGTGGGCCGTTATAACTGACGTTCTCAACTACAATTCCTTTTACCTGTGGGTAACAGATCAAGGCAGCAACATAATTAAAGCCCTGGAACCATATAGGAGACTTTCTTGTCTCGATCACTACTGTCCTTCGGCATGGTCTGCATGCCGATGCACTGGCCGACAACGCGCCGGATATAGGAGAGACCATATCTGCTGCTAAAGGATTTGTGAGATATCTAAAACAATCTGGCCTGGTTGCGTAATTATCGAAGACAGTGCTACAGATGGGGGAGACACGATTTAGCGCAGTTTACCTCACACTCAAGTCAGTGCAGGACATATACCCAGAGCTACGGGAGAAGCTGGAGAGGCATAGCTTTCTCCCCACTCATTTAGGCTAATAAAGTAATGATTAAAAAACACAAATGCTTGATGAAGGGCCCGGCCCGGCCCAAGGATAGTGGTGGGACATATCGACCGAGTTCGGGCTCGGGCAGAGAATCTAAACTCTACAGGGGAACAAAAACATTCTTGTGGGAATTTCTCTTGAGTCATTATGTATTTCAGTGCATGTTTGCAATTTCCATGGAAATTAGGTTTCATGAATTCCTTGGAAATTAAGCTACTCTGATTGTTAATACCACAAACAAATGTTGAACTGGTTTAATGATGCTGTCATAGCCCAAGATAGAATAATTACTTAAAGAGCACCAGCTGCTTAATTTAACAGAGCCTATGCATCTCAGGAAGCAATCAGTATTTTTGCTAATGAGGTAATGTGAAGAATTTACAGCATTTAGAATGGTATAGCAGGCTAACTTTCAAGTTCAGTTTATGTAAAAGAGCACATGAATAGTGTGCATGCTTACCTCATGTCAAGTGTCTCATTTTGTATAAATGATTCTCTTTAATCTGTCAGAGAAACATTTTCAGTAGCTTGCCTTCATGTCTGCCATAGTGCCACCGAACATTAAGGGTGAGGAGGTGAATGCCACTGTGATGCTCGGTCGTCCAGTGGAGCTGCACTGCCAAAGCGATGCAATCCCTCCACCTACGCTCACCTGGCGCAAAGATGGCCGTCCGATCTTCAGGAAGCCTGGTCTGACTGTCTCAGCGGATGGTAGTTTGCTCAAGGTACAGCCAGAGATGGAGATTATAAAACTATTTTCTTAATCTTTAAAAATGATAGTGAAAGATAGTGTTTTGAGACAACTTGAAGTATTCACATAGGTGTTATATGTTTCTGTTGGTCCTCCTAATTAAAACCTCTGTACTTTTTCAATTCACCTCTTGTTTTTATAAAATGTTTATTGGCTTTAGAGTTTAGAGTTTGTCAGTTATTGTTACCAGTCTCTCATGATTTGTCTATATATCTAATTGTTAGGTCGATAGTGCCCAGGTGCAGGATTCAGGCAGGTATTCCTGTGAAGCCACCAATGTTGCTGGCAAAACGGAGAAGAACTACAACCTCAATGTCTGGGGTGAGTTCATCTTAATTGTTGGTTCTATTTGTTTGTTATTCTGTCCATAAGAATATGTTTGTGTTCGCTAAGATGTTGATTCTGACACAAGTAAAACATTCAAGTTGTTAAATTATTATGCAGAGCACTAATGAAGCTGAACCCACTATGGAAGACTGCATGGGCCTGTTACCATACTGTAGTTATCTGTGAACTGACCTGAAGCCTGTTTTATGATAGCAGCAATGGCTGGGCATAAATTTGGTTTAAGTTCTATATAAACATTTTCTAGGTACCTATTTACATTGTTCTCCCTTTTAACATCAGTTAACCAGCACCAGCATGTAACTTGAATAAGACATGAGCGCCTCCTTTTGGTGTCCTGTCATTATTACAGTTTCTCCCAGTATCCGCGGCTCAGAGGAGGTGTCTCCTCTAATTGTGATTGAAGGAAGTCTCATCACTCTGGTGTGTGAGTCCAGTGGCATACCACCTCCCAGCCTTACCTGGAGGAAGGACGGTTAGTGTGTGTTTGTTTGTAGAGACACAAATACACATATATGGGCATTGTATGATGCACTGAATACTGTGTGGGTGACATGTTTGAACACCATATCTAACCTTTTGTGTGTGAACCAGGTTCTGAGCTCAAGTCGGACCAACGGCTCAGGGTTTTGTCAGGAGGTCGCCAGCTGCAGATCTCCAGCGCTGAGAGGACAGACACAGCCTCCTACACCTGCACGGCCTCCAGCGAAGCCGGCACCATTTCCAAGGAGTACAGCCTGCAGGTTTATGGTACGTGTGTGCCGCCAGATTTGTGACATTGAGTGATCAAAGACATTCTGTCGTTGTTTTGCCTTTTATAGGGATTTCACTGTCAGAAAAGTCTAATCAGTTACAGGGTGGTAAAATCACTAAAACCTGCTTTGAATAGACAAGGGGAAATAATTTGTGAAAAATTTCCTTTTTCTAGTATTTTGGACCAGGACTTAAACTGAGGGGATGCCAAAACAAATTACACATTTATAAATACATGTTTGTATTATGTCACCAATTACTGAAACACAATTAAGATAACTGGATCTACTTACACTGTGGCTGACAGTTTGACAGAAAGGTATATATTTATGCAACAAATGGTTATAGATAGAGAGCGTGTGCACCAACTCACTTGCTTCTCTCACTTCAGTGCGCCCTTCCATTAGACGCAGTGAGGGCGACACCGATGACGTTGCTGTGACAAAAGGAGGTGATGTGACCCTCCAGTGTTCTGCAGAAGGCGTGCCACGGCCAGCCGTAACATGGCTGAAAGATGGGCGGCCTATCACCGGTCAGCATGGTGCCAAGGTCCTGAACGAGGGAAGGCTTTTGCAGATTAAAGATGCTAAGGTGTCAGACACGGGACGCTACACCTGTTTCGCTGTTAATGTGGCGGGACAGGCTGACAGCAGGCATGATATCAGTGTACATGGTATGAATTATCATGAATTATAATTTTTTTATAATTTTTTTTTGTCTTTAACTATTTTTGTTCTTCAGTTTGGAGAGTTACGGTCCATCTCAAGGTCTTAAATTGTCTTTCTATCCCTTCCCCTCATTTCCTCTCCTCTTGTTCAGTCCCACCTAGTATAATTGGTCAGGTACAGTTGCCAGAAAATGTGAGTGTTGTGGTGAAGAACCCAGTTGCTTTGAGCTGCGAGGCGTCTGGCATCCCTCTTCCTGCCATCACCTGGCTGAAGGATGGTCGGCCAATCAAAGCTACGAGCTCAGTGCGCGTCCTCTCGGGTGAGTTCCTTTTTGACTTTCTGGACTTGATAACAAGTTACAGAACTCATAAAATATGCAGTATTTCAAATAGAATTTTTTTAAGCTTTGCCTCTCTGTGTTATATATCATATCATATCATATATCTTCATACATCTATATCATTCGTTCTTAGTTTAGTGTCCCATTCATTAAGGAACAGACTCAAGGAGTGCAAGCTACCAAGAACATGAATGATAGTCTGAATTTTCAACGGAGTAAGTTGAACTATTTTGCTTCTTAGCTGGGTTTCAAAGGCCAAGCAGTTGCAATACATCATCAGTAATAAGATGTAATAGGATCATTGCAACTGGGGCCAAACTCAACAGACAGAGATTAGAGATCTGTGAAACAGGAGCAATTGCTTTGAATTGTGTTTTTAAACATTTAACAAGATGTATTGGGTGCTTCCAAATTAATCCGTGGCCCCTAACCTTAAGCACACTACCTAAAAGGCTTATACAGAATAATCTGTACCATTCTCTGCCGAGTTCACTCATTTGGTTTTTGACTTATTTACATTTTGTGCATGAGCTCAGGATAATGGCAGTTATTTTTTGGAACCAATTAAAGGTCATTGTTTAGATCTTATGGAGGTTAAGTCAGTGCACTGTGGAGTTCACATTGTGTCAGTGTTTGTCACTTGTTTTCTCAGGAGATTCTCATGAACCCTGTTAAGACAAAGATAGACAAATGCAATTAGCTTTAAATCTCCATAACGTGGTTTGTAAATGTTTTAACAGCTGTGTGCCTCTGGGTCTAAATTCCTTCTGTTAATCGATTCCAGTTTTCAAAGAGGGGTGATTTACTTTCAACAGGCTTTAAAGTGTTGTTTACACATCCATTGGATGTTTTACTTATCTGAAAAAGGGTAGCTGACATAGCTTTTGAAAACATTCCATGATGACAATAAATATATGACAATAATTGGCCCTTTAAATCTCTAGGGGGCCGGAGCCTGCGTCTAATGCATGCTGCAGTCGAGGATGCTGGGAGGTACACCTGTATTGTGTCTAACAGCGCTGGAGAGGAAAGGAAGAATTTTGACCTCGACATCCTCGGTAAAGATATTAGAAACCTATTTTAGTATTTTGTTAGATGGCATCATATTGAATGAAAACGTCTTTGACTTCAGTGTAGAGATTAAAATACTATTTAAAAGTCTGTTTACATTTATACTGTTGGTCGTTCATTTGACATCAATCAAGAGATGTGATGAGCATGTATTTTATAGTGAATGAATGGGGAGACAGTGAGAACCATGTAATTGATTTTCAGTCTAATTCGACAGTTCCACCAAGCATTGTGGACGAGGGAACTGTGGTGGATACTAAAGTCAAGGAACAACACAACATTACTCTCACCTGTGAGGCGTCAGGTAATTGACATAATAAATACATATCTGCATTGAAATCTAAATCACATGTTCTTCTAATGTAAATTCTCTTGATCAACCCTTAGTGTAAATGATGACTACTAAATGACAATTAAAGATACAGTAATCTCTAACCTCACCTAATCATTTTCCAGGTAACCCTGTACCAGAGATTAAATGGCTGAAGGATGGACAGCTCTTGTTGCCCGACAGACGCCACCAAGTTTTGTCTCACGGCCGTTTTCTCCAAATCTTCGGGGCCCAAGTTGCAGACACCGGCAGGTACAGCTGCCTAGCATCCAACAGTGCAGGGGATCGCAGTCGGCACTTCAACCTCAATGTCCTGGGTACAAATACAACTCTTTTTAATCATTTCTAAAATGAATCAGACTATTTGAGATGAATTTAAGAAATGTTCTAGATTTAATTTCTTTGCTCTTTACTCCTTTTTTTGCCAGTTTCTCCCACCATTGCTGGGTCAGGTCCTGACGGTTCTTCAGAAGAGGTGACAGTAACTCTGAGCAGCCCCACCTCTCTGGTGTGTGAAGTCCAGTCCTACCCTCCTGCTCTCATCACCTGGCTCAAAGACGGCACTCCGTTTGAGTCCAGTCGTAACGTCCGAGTCCTTCCAGGTTTGAGATCACACGCTCATAACAATATGGTCAAACTGAATAGAATACAGTAGTATAGTACATCTTTTGTCATTCGTCACCCATGCTTTTACAGGTGGGCGCACCATGCAGATTCTCAATGCTAAAGAAGAGGATGCTGGGAGATATACCTGTGTGGCCACTAATGAGGCTGGAGAGAAACTGAAGCACTATGAGGTCAAGGTTTATGGTGAGATTCCTGCATCTTTGAAAACATGCTGTATCTTTCTTTACAAGAAAAGAAAAGTAGAGTACAGTGTAAAGCTTGTTATATGGCAAATCTCAGTTCCAGCATAGCCTATTGCATATGCTCACATGAACAAATAAATGTAACTAAAATCACAGATAATAATGATTTTTTTTTTTTAACACTAATTTAACTTGTGACTTTCAATCTGTAATTTATTGATGTTGGATGAAGGGTGATCTTATAAACATACCTATATAAATTTGTCAATGTAATCTAAAACATGTTTCTTGACTCCAGTCCCCCCTCAGATTAATAAGAATGATATCCCAGGGGAAGGACTGGCCCCGAAAGAGGTTAAGATCAAAGTAAACAGCACACTGACCCTGGAGTGTTCAGCTCAGGCATTTCCTACCCCAGCACTGCAGTGGTACAAGGACGGAAAGGTATAAATCTAATTTAATTTCAAGGGAGATTATGGGAGAAAATAAGAAAATAACCTGTAAAAGCTAGAACTTCTTTTTTCCTCCACAGATCCTGCGGGCAGATGACCATGTGTCCATAACAGCCAACGGTCGTATTGTTCAGATCAAGCATGCTCAGGTGTCAGACACTGGCCGCTACACCTGCGTAGCCACTAATATAGCTGGAGAGGATGAGAAGGACTTTGATGTAAATATACAAGGTGAACTGGGTTGACTGATGCCGATGTGTTAACTGAGACTATTTGTGCATTATATTGGCTCAAAGAGTATTCTCAAGCTGTGCCTTTTTATTGTAATACTAAAAACTGCACATTGAAAATTGTTAATAACTGCAAAAATAATTTGTGCTTTTTAAATAATACCATTCATTTTGAAGTCAACATCCTTTGACAAAAATGCAGAGCCATAGCCTTGATTGTGTTTCCAACCACACTTTGAAATAAAGTTTCCAAAAATGCTCAAAGAAGAGTTTAAACATTTTTCCTCTTTTTCTTTTCCCCTTTTCAGTTCCACCTCATTTCAACAGGCCTGGTGGAGTTGGTGATACCACGTCTTCCCCAGGCTTAGGAGGGGATGTTCGAGATGTGATTCTTAACAATCCCATCTCTCTGTACTGTGAGACCAATGCTGTCCCCCCTCCAACACTCACCTGGTTCAAAGATGGACATCTGCTGACCTCCAATGACAAAGTTCTGATCTTGCCAGGTGAGTTGACAAATAAAACAGAGAGAAAGAGAGGGAGCAAGACAGAGAATGAGTTCATACTAACATTTGACAGTGTTATTCTCAGGTGGGCGAGTGTTACAGATTCCCAGATCCCAGGCGGAAGACTCAGGCAGGTACACGTGTGTGGCTGTCAACGAAGCAGGAGAAGACTCCATTCAGTATGATGTTAGAGTGTTATGTGAGTAAAAACACTTTTCTTTGTGGTAGAAGTATCAGTCAGTTTAATCGAGCTGGAGGGAAAGTATTTTTACATAGAGCAGTTTGTTATTGTGAATTTCTGTCCTGCACCAGTGCCCCCAACCATACGGGGAACAGACAGCGATTTGCCTGATGAGGTCACAGTGTTAGTCAACAAAACTACCCAACTGGAGTGTGACGTGGATGGAAACCCCGCCCCCAAGATTACCTGGTTTAAGGACAGCCAGCCAGTCAGCTCTGATGGGCCACATAGAATCCTGTCTAATGGGCGAGCACTTCAGGTAACAACCAGGAAGCACAAGTTCTCTACATGTTTAATGCCATAGCCCATTTGTGTATTAAACGATTTCAAGTTAAAGTTACTCTAATATACCAGTTGCCTATAAAATCCACAGAAAATAGAACCCCTTGTAAAATGTTATGCAGTCCATGCAATAAATTCTACATTTGTGAACAACTTTCTAAGGTCCAGATAAATCAAACACACATTGGGAATATCTGTCCCGTTAAAAAGAAATGCTCCATCACTCAAATATGGTATTATTCCGTCTATGTATAGTAGACCTCTGCTCTTACTGGATTCCATATTTCTCCATCTTTCCCAACCTTCAGGTGTCGACTGCTCAGGTATCTGACACAGGGCGCTATGTGTGTGTGGCTGACAATGTGGCTGGAAGTGCAGAAAAATCCTTTAACCTTAATGTTCATGGTGAGTCACATGTAAAATGGAAAACACATTTACATTCAAAATTGTCTTATTTTATCAATTTGTAAAAATATAAGAGAGTCATCTGCATTTACTCTTATGTTGAAAATACTGCTTTTCACTTAAATTTAACTGTTGGAAAAAAAACTGGAAAAAGTTTTGACGCATTAAAAGCATATTTGCTATACTGAATGTTTTATTTTTCCTCTCAGTGCCTCCCACCATTATCGGCCTGAGTCCTGAGACTGTGACTGCGGTGGTGAACAACTTTGTGTCTCTCTCTTGTGAAGCTACTGGTTTCCCTCCTCCCACCTTGAGCTGGCTAAATAACCGGGGCCCCATTCAGGCCAACACCAATGCACTCATCATGCCAGGTACTGCAAATTTGGGTCACATGTAATAGAATGAACATTGAGCAGTGGGTGACAACAGAAGATATTTTGCATTAAAAGAGTAATTATAATATCTGGATATGAGCATGCCATAAAAATGATCAACAACAGTAGATTCTGAATGTGTCTGTGTGTCCATTTGTGCCTTCAGGTGGTCGTACGCTACAGATTCTGAAAGCAAAAGTATCTGATGGAGGAAAGTACAGATGTGTGGCCATGAACGCAGCAGGAGAGGCTTACAAACATATCTATCTCACCGTTTTCGGTAAGTCCACATTCACACTTTGTGTACTGTGCACTGAGCGCCTGATTTTACATCATAAACTTACTGTAAATGTTTTCCTCTACCCTCGGCCTCTCAGTTCCTCCAAGTATCCGGGACAGTAGTGGGGACTCTCCTGTTGTGGTGAATGTGCTCGTTGGGAAATCAGTCACTCTGGAGTGTGAGTCCAACGCTGTACCTCCTCCCACCATCACCTGGTACAAGAACGGCAGGGTGGTGACAGAATCAGCAAACCTGCGCATCCTCAAGCAGGGACAGATGCTTGAGATCCAAGGCTCAGAGGTAAGAGATGAATGGATGCCATGTTGTCTGTTCTGTTTCTTTTTATTGATAGCTGTTGTTTTTATTGTTTTTTGTTGTTGTCATTTTTTTTTACATCTTTCTTATATGTCTCCTCTTTTCTCCAGGTATCTGATACTGGACAATATGTTTGCAAGGCCACCAATGTTGCTGGACAAGTGGACAAGAACTTCCACTTGAATATCTATGGTAGGTCATTATAGATATTAATTTATTGAGAAATGTGAAAATTCATAAAACACATCATGTTTTCAAACAATGCTTAACATAATATTGAAGAATTATCTCTGTCTCGTTCTCTCTTCAGTACCTCCAAGTATTGATGGCCCAGCAGAGGAGAGTGTTGTGGAAACCATCAGTAACCCAGTCACCTTTGCCTGTGATGCTACTGGAATCCCTCCTCCGAGCCTCACTTGGTTGAAGAATGGACGACCCATAGGTACACCTACATTTAGATTTAAGTGAGCTGCACTGTAAGTGTTTTGTTAATCACACAAACTACAAAAAAAAATGTTTTGTCAATTGTTAATGTCCTCCTGGGAAATGATATTCATTATTCATCTGTATCTTACATCTAAATCAAATTACCTGTTGTTTCTCAACAAATTTTACACAGGAAAAAAAAGTAAAGGTGGTTGAGGCAAAGTGTAAGGGGTAACATTACATAACTAGGTGCAGTAGCTTTGTCATTGTCATTTCATTTATACCAAACATATGAACTTGATATTTCTGTAGAGAACTCAGAGTCTCTGGAGATGCACATCTTCTCAGGAGGAAGCAAGCTGCAGATTGCACGCTCACAGTTTTCTGACAGCGGCACTTACACGTGTGTGGCTTCCAACGTGGAGGGCAAGGCACGCAAGAGCCACCACCTCACCATACAAGGTACATGCACATGCATAGCCTCAGTCATTATAAAAAAAGTTCGAACCCTTTTCTAGAGATCAGTTTCAAATTAAAGGAATGCAAAAGCTTGTTTGTTTCCAGAGAAGCCCCATAGAATATTACAACATATTCTTGTCAGGCTTTATGTGTCGACCGTAACCTGTCAAGCTTGTCAAGGTTATATGTTATCATAAATAAATGTACTGTATTTGCCATTTCATGATTTCTCATGGTATTGATAGGCTTGTACTAAGACCAGTAATTCTTTCTTAGTCCCTCCCAGTATCTCTGGATCGGAGCTGCCCAGTGAAATGGGAGTTCTGCTAAATGAAACCATCCAGCTGGTCTGTCGAGCCCGGGGAACTCCGACTCCAACCATCCAGTGGTTGAAGGATGGGGAAGTCATCAACAATACAAGGATCGAGGGGCTCAGGTAATGCTTGCCACACAAAAGAATAACAAAATAGAAGAAAAATGGGGATTTGACAGTACGCCAATCCAGTGATAAATGATTCTATAATGATCATAATGATGATAATGATGTAATGCTGCCTTTGTGTTCAGGATCAGTCCAGATGGCAGCACACTCACTGTGACTGGAGCTCACACCACTGATAGTGGCAAGTACACCTGTGTGGCTACCAACACTGCAGGAGAAGAGGACAGGATATTCAATCTGAATGTGTATGGTGGGTTTATTTCATTTTACTACATGTATCGTCCAGTACAAACAGTCTGAGTCACTGTTTTCATGTCACTGACCCTGCTTCCCATTTTACTTTTCCAGTGCCTCCTGTGATAGACGGCAACAGTGAGACAGTTGAGCACTTGACCACAGTTCTGGACAGTTCTGTCAACATTGAGTGTGTTGCTGCAGGCTCTCCTCCGCCCCAGCTCAACTGGCTGAGAAATGGCCTGCCTCTGTCAGTGTCCTCCCACATACGGCTTCTTTCTGCTGGGCAGGTGCTCCGGTAGGTCAGTGGACAGGGCTCAAGAGGAGTATGTTACACACGGTGCTGCATCAAGAACAACTTCTTGTGCATCTTGTGTATGGGAAAATGCTGGTCAGCAATTATTGCAAATCATTGTGTGAGATATAGGTGTAATTCTTTATCTGTATTTTGCAATTTTGTATTTTCCTACTATTAAATCAGTATGGAAATTCACCCTGCATAAAACAATTTCACTGTAATGGGTTGCATTAGAAAGTGGTTTACTATATGCTGTTTCAAAGATTTCGCTGCTCTACTAACAATAAAAGGGTTAAAAACAATGGTTTGTTGGTTCTTTAACCCCTAGTTAAAATGTAACGGGATACTTATATGTTGTACCTTTTGCATTTGTCAGGATTACACGAACTCAGGTGTCCGACAGTGGCACCTATACCTGCGTCGCATCAAACAGAGCAGGAGTGGACAACAGACATTATAACCTACATGTGCATGGTGAGTCTGAAAACATTACTTGCTTCTAAAATCTGAGGAATAAATCACAGCAATAACTAATAATCATTTGTATCTTTTATTACTCTCCTCAGTCCCACCCGGTCTGGATGGGGCAGGGAGCACAGAGGATGTGACTGTAGTCAGAGGAAACTTGGCTTCTCTGCTGTGTACTGCTGATGGGACCCCGATGCCCACTGTGTCCTGGCTTAAAGAAGGGGTAACTCTAATTCCTGACCCCCACCTCAAATTACTCAACCTGAATACCACTGTGCAAATCTTCCAGGCCCAGGTCAATGATACAGGACGCTACACCTGCGTGGCTAACAACACCGCTGGTCAAGCAAGCCGCCACTTTAACCTGAAAGTGCTAGGTGAGTAAAAGCATATTATAGCTCTTATTTTCCAGCTTTTGCTTTTGATTCATGGATGAGAAAATAAATATAGTTTTGTTTTGTTTTCTTATTCAGACCCTCCACACATCATGGGCTCTGGTGTACCAGCAGAAGTATCTGTTGTGGTTAATAATGTACTAGAGCTTCATTGTGAGGCCTCAGGTATACCTACACCCTCTTTGACCTGGCTAAAGGATGGACGTCCGCTCCCACAGACAGACAGTCTGCGCCTCCTCCGGGGAGGAGAAGTGCTTCGTGTGGCCTCGGCACAGGTCAGTAAATAAGGATTGCAACAGTGAAATTTAACACGTTTCTATAAAATTTAAAACCATACTTTTGTGTACATAGTGTATATGATAACATAATTGTGGCGATTATGTTTGGCTATTGAGTCTTTTTCCATATTTTCTTTATACTTTTCTTAACTTTTACTCAGTTGGAGGACACAGGCAGATACAGCTGCTTAGCCCACAGTCCAGCAGGAGATGATGACAAGGAGTTCCTAGTTCGAGTGCATGGTGAGTAACACAGATGTGTAATACACATTGCAGTGTGTGTGTGTGTGTGTGTGTGTGTGTGTGTGTGTGTGTGTACATAACATGTGGAAACAATCTTTGGCTTGAGGATAATTAGATTTAGTCAATATGTATTTAGTTAATAAACATATTTTACTCATATTCTTTTTTCATACTTGTCTAGACAATTAATAAATAATAAGGTGAGATGAGATTGGGCTATAAAAATCAATGTCAGCCCTGGTCTCTTTCTGGTTTTTCGGTAACAGTTCCCCCTAACATTGCGGGGGAGAGCACACCTCAGGACGTGTCAGTGCTGCAGAACAGACAGGTGACTCTGGAGTGCAAGTCTGATGCCGTTCCACCTCCAACTCTGACCTGGCTCAAAGATGGCCAACCATTGCAGGTCAGAAATCAAACAAACAACTGTCCACAAAATGCTATGAATTCTCCTGAAATGCATTTACAAATTACTTTTTACCTTTGTGTAGGCCTCTGCCCGTGTGCGTATTCTGTCCAGTGGCCGTTACTTACAGATCAACATGGCTGAGCTCAGCGACAAAGCTCAGTATACCTGTGTGGCCAGCAACATCGCTGGCAAGACCACGCGACAGTTTAACCTGGCTGTCAATGGTACAGTTACATCTTTTATCTACAACTAATGTAAATATAGAGATACTGTACTGTATATCCTTTCTTATAGAGCTGAACAATTCCATCTGTAATTAATAATAGAGCTGAATTCATTACCCAGCTACAAATGAGTAAACAAATATGTATGTGTCACCTGTCCCCTCAGTGGCCCCAACTATCAAGGAAGGCTCCCAGACAGTGTCAGTGCACATCAACAAGCCAGCAGTGCTTGAGTGTGTTGTAAGTGGAGTGCCACCGCCACGCGTAACCTGGAGGAAACATGGTGCCATATTGGCAGGAAACAACCAAAGGTAAATTAACGTCATAAAACAATTATGTGTTTTTGCTGTTTTTATCTCAAATGAGTATTATTGTCATTATCATACAACAATTGCATATACAGTTCTATTTGATTAATATCATGTATTAATGGTTTCCAGGATATTAAATCTAGATTTTAATATTTTAGCACAACTCAATTATGGGCATTTCCTCTGTGCTGTACCTTACCCAGTTTGTAAAATTGTGTGCAGGTACACATTTGCAGAGGATGGGTCATTACACATCCACTCTGCTCAGGTGACCGACACTGGACGCTACCTGTGTATGGCAACAAATCAGGCTGGGACACAACACAAGAGAGTGGATCTGCAAGTATATGGTGGGTGGTAAATATGTGCATATAAAACACATGAATACTTTCAAACTGTCTCAATCACCCGCAAACACAGTCATCCAATAATTTTATGATCCTCGGTTCTCATCTTTCAGTCTCTCCCTCCATCGCTGAAAGCCGCACCAACGTGACGGTTACAGTCAACGTTCAGACCACACTGTCTTGCGAGGCCACCGGCATACCCAAACCCACCGTCAGCTGGATGAAAAACGGTCGCGTCATTAATACTGACCAGAACGAGAATATGTACAGGTTGATCCAGGTTTTCTCCCTCTCTGTTTTCTCTCACAAAGACAAAACTGGAATTTAAGACCACATTAATTAACAGCTTTATTGCTTTAGCATTTCATTGTAAGATTTACTATATATATATATATATATATATATATATATATATATCATTAATTTTGCCATTTTTAAAGCGTGGACATCAAAGTTAAACTACTCTTCAATCCTAACTTTTTTGTTATTTCCAGATTACTATCATCAGGCTCCCTGGTAGTCATAGCACCAACAGTGGAGGATACAGCAGTGTATGAATGTGTGGTCTCTAATGAGGCAGGGGAAGACTCCAGATTCATCAACCTCACTGTCCACGGTGAGTAACACAGCATTTGTTTACAAATTGATCATTCTTTTTACGCTATGTTCATTGATGTTGTGTCATTATGTGATTGAATTTATCTTTCTGTTGTAAACGTTTTTAACATTTCATTTCAAGATAATATATTGTTCTTACATTTTCTATCTAATGTCCCTCTAGTTCCTCCATCTATAGCAGATGAACCCACAGAGCTCGTTGTAACCAGACTGTCCCCGGTGGTCATCGCCTGCACTGCATCTGGCGTCCCAGTGCCCACAATCCACTGGAGCAAAGATGGCATGAAGCTTCCCAAAGAGGGACAGGGCTACAGCATCCTGCCCACAGGTTAGAATCAGAATTAATGTAAATAGTACAAAACTTTTATTTGTTACAACTTTTCAAACGACCACCCAAAATTCTGTAATTGCTAGCAAAATATGTTGTCACATATGACATATATATCACATACTCTTTTATTAGTATTAATAATGTTTTTGTATTCAGTTAATTCTTCAACTGGTCTCAAAATATACCTATTGCTGTGATTCATCTAATACAGCAGTTAAGATTATACTAAGTGATAAGTGTTTCAGGTTACTTTATTAGCTTTATTAATTATGTTGATTGGGTGTCTGTGCTCAGGACCAGTAGAGATCATCTCAGCTGAGCTAAGCCATGCAGGACGCTACTCGTGCACGGCCAGGAATGCTGCAGGCTCCACCCACCGCCATGTGCAGCTCACAGTGCAGGGTAAGAACATCCTGAGAAACAATATATCAAGAGACACACTACTGTTTAGGGGCTGTGTAGAGTGCAAAAAGCCCAAAAATATGCATTGTTTACAACTTAACTGCATGGTCAGTGATAAAAATAATACAATGGATGAACTTTGCATTAGGCTATGACTCTGACGTGCTTTTACTTCATTTTTTCCCATCCCTCTCCTCAGAGCTCCCAGTGATCCAATCTCATCCCTCCACCCTGGATGTGATCCTCAATAACCCCATCACTCTGCCCTGCAGGGCGACAGGCTTGCCCAGACCGACCATCACCTGGCAGAAGGAGGGCATCAACATACCCACCACAGGTAATTAATCCTGTCTACGTGTATGTGTCAGTAATCATAAGTTATCAGTCATAACATCATCGTCTCTTGCTTCATGCCAGATGGAAGTTTCACAGTGCTGCCTAATGGAAGTCTGCAGATCACTAAGGCCTCTGTGTCGGATTCTGGGACATACATATGTGTGGCTCAAAACCCTGCAGGCACTGCGCTGGGCAAGACCAAACTCAGAGTACAAGGTGGGGCACACATTCAAGTCAAAGTAACTTGACTAACAGATGTATTATGTAATTACTCAGCAGTTGTGTACAGGGATGTAAGAAGAACACCTTACAATCAATGGTATTCTGATATATTACCCCTGCATTAAATGCGACTTTTGAAAAAATAAAAAAATATTTCAATTTTGCAACATAAAACAGAACTGACTGTCTTGAATAAATTCCCTTTATCCTGATACCGTAGGTAACAGTTATGTGTCTTACAAGTTCGAACATGCACTCCCTTCAGGCATCTAAATCCATGTTTAGCAGCCTAATTGCTTATTTTGCTAATGTTGTCAATACATTTAAATGTTTTGACTCCATGTGGTTTTTCTATTTTCTGTGTCCTGCAGTCCCTCCAGTGATCAGCTCAGAGACTCAAAAGTATCTGGCACCTGTGGACTCCTCTGTGACGCTGCACTGCCAAGCTGATGGTTCCCCACCCCCCTCTGTCACATGGCATAAAGACGGGCAGCCGCTGACTGAATCTGTACGCCAGCGGGTGCTCAGTTCAGGATCCCTGCAGATCTCCTTCATCCAGCCAAGCGATACTGGAGGATACACTTGCACTGCTGCCAATGCAGCGGGCACTGTCAGCGTTGTGATGAGCCTCACAGTACAGAGTGAGTTTCAGTCAATACAGTATTTCAAGCCACATCACTAAACACCACACACTATGTTTGTATAATAATAATTTAAAACCACAATTCACATGAAACCTAAAGTACCATTTCTCATTGAAAAGATGATGTTGCTACTTGGCCCACCACATGCACTTCACTAGGTACACCATCTGTGATTGCAAGGAATTTTTTGTTGTACAGCATTTTCCTGATCTTAAATTAGTGATCCAGCTAATTTGTCTAAAAATGTAAAATGTAGTGTACAGGGCATTAGGGGCTGCCAATCTCCTCTGTGATTGTATATTTTATAAAACCATAACAAGACTAATCTTTAAAAAAAAAAAAATTGATAATGACTTCCTTTGCAGTCCCACCTTCCATTCGTGGTGGAGAGCTGGAGGTAGCAGTGGTGGAAAACAGTCAGGCTCAGCTGGTGTGTGTGGCGGAGGGGGTCCCTCAGCCCAGCCTGTCCTGGGAGAAGGACGGTAATCCTCTCAGTGAAAGCACAGGGGAGTACACAATCCTGCCCTCTGGAGAGCTGATTATAGACATCGCTCAGGTAAGGGAAACATAGGGAAAACAACAAATAATCTTTCTGTTTGTTAATGTCTGTAGATTGCTGGAAAGTGAAATTGGCTTGTATTAAATTTAGTTTACAGTAGGTGGCTTAAGTGGCTTGTCTTGCATCAAAAAGATGCATTTAAAGATTTTCTGAATGCTCCCACTCTCCTCATCTCCCCTCCCTCTGTACCAGCCTGACGATGCTGGAAGTTATACGTGTGTTGCCACAAATGCAGTCGGACAGGACAGTCGGACAACGACCCTGTCTGTTCATACTCACCCCCTCTTCACTGAGCTGCTCGGAGATGTGGCCCTCAACAAGGGAGAGCGCCTCCTACTGGCTTGTGGCGTCAGTGGCATCCCCCCACCTAGAATCACATGGGCCTTCAACAACAACATCATCCCAGGTATATAGCAAGGTCCCCATTGATTAGGAAAATGTTTTGAATCTTATATCCCCCCCCAATTATGTGGCTGTATGTGATATATTAGATGAAAGACTTTTAACTGTGTTTTTCTCGTATTGTCTTTTGCTGCCTTCGGTTAATGCTTTAGTTCACTACGACCACGTGAACGGCCACACTGAGCTGGTGATAGAGAGAGTGAGCAAAGACAACTCTGGCACCTACACCTGTGTGGCAGAAAACAGCGTAGGAACCATTAAGTCACTGGGCTTTGTCTATGTCAAAGGTAAAACCACACTGCCATGAAACTATTTCACTCAGCTTCATTTTACTGATGTCCCCCTATTTAGCATTTATAAGCAGTGTATAAACATTTATTAAATGGTTTATAACACATTTAATGTAGTTGTAAGCAGATGTATGTAATGTATTTGTTAACAAATACATTATGTGGGCACAAAGTGGATGCTGGTCTATAAACAGTTAATGAATGACACTATAGTTACATACATTACAACTTAAAAATGTCCTTATAGCTGCATACAACTGCGTTATAGTGTGTTTTAAGCCATTTATTAAATGTTTGTATGCTGTTTATAACTGCTAAGTAGGGGCATTTAAAGTAAAAAGCTACCATGTAACTCACAACTCAACCCTAATCAAGTGATGTGAACTTGTTCTGTCTGTCTCCAGAGCCTCCTATCATCGATGGGGACCTTCACTCCAACCGTATTGAACCCCTTGGTGGTAATGCCATCCTGAACTGTGAGGTCCGCGGAGACCCCCTGCCCACCATCCGGTGGAGCAAAAGTGGGATAAATGTCCAGATTAGCAACCGCATCCGTCTGCTGGACAACGGCTCTCTTGCCATCTATGGCACAGTGGTAGGAAAACACATGAGACTGAGACCACTTCTGTGTAATACTCTATACAAAATGTTGATAAGTAGTTATTATATATATATATATATATATATATATATATATATATATATATATATATATATATATATATATATATATATATATATTGGAACTTATTTGTAAACATATTATGATAATGAACTGTGTTTTCATTTAATTTCATACAGAGTGAAGATGCAGGCAACTACATGTGTGTGGCAACAAATGATGCCGGGGTGGTGGAAAGGAGTGTCACCCTTACCTTGCAGAGTAGGTGTCTTTATTCTGTGTCAGTCCTATTTAGCATAACATTTAGCATTTGCTACATAAACAACGTGAAAGTTGTTATAACCTAAAAGACTACTCCAGCGATTTAGTATTGCACCTTAAACAGTGAAAGCATCAGTAGCTGTTTTCTTCGTGCTCTAGTAAACTGGTTTTGATGTGTGACAGCATTGTAATTCCTCCTTAAAGGGTTTAATCAAACAGATCTGCCTTTCTTCCAGGTGCACCCACCATCATAGTGGAGCCAGTGGAGACAGTGGTAGATGCTGGATCCACAGTTGTGCTCAACTGTCAGGCAGAGGGTGAGCCTACTCCCATGATAGAGTGGTCCCGCCAGGGGCGCCCCCTGCTGGGCAACGACCGCTTCTCGACTCTGTCCAACGGTTCCCTCAGGATCAGCAGCGCCCAGAAGGAGGACACAGCTGAATATGAATGTGTGGCCAGAAACTTGCTGGGATCAGTGCTGGTCAGGGTCACTTTTACTGTACGAGGTGAGCTGGTGAGCTTTGTGGGGAATCTTTTCGTTCTGTGATATTTTTGAGTCAACTTCCATTAAACAATATATTCATTCTCTTCTATAACCTCCTCAGTGAAAGCAAAAACAAACAATCATCTAAATTGACAAGTTAAGTTTACCGTGCATTCATTTGTTTTTCCAGTTCATGGGGGCTACTCAGAGTGGGCAGAGTGGGGTCGTTGCAGTGTGTCATGTGGTGTTGGGTCCCAGAAGAGGCTGAGACAGTGTAATAATCCTCTACCTGCCAATGGAGGACGTCACTGTGCAGGATCAGACACAGAGACACATAGTTGTCAGGGAAAGCCCTGTCCAGGTGAGAGTGTTTTGATAAGTCAGTACTTGTAAAAGAGACTGTGTGCAAATAGCACATGTGGTAACAAAGGGCTGTACCATTTTCCCTCTGCAGTGGATGGGAACTGGTCAGAGTGGTCTCTCTGGGAGGAGTGTTCTCGTACTTGTGGTCAGGGCAACAGAACCAGGGTCCGGACCTGCAGTAACCCTCCAGCTCAGCATGGAGGCAGGCCTTGTGAGGGGAAGGCAGTGGAGGTCATCATGTGCAGTGTCAGACCTTGTCCAGGTGAGTGACCAAATACCTTTTCTGTAAATGCAGCAGAAGACTGTCAGCTGTATGAATAGATGGTATGATGAAGTGCACCTGGCAGGAATGATTGTCTAATCTCAAATGGATGTCCCATACAAACATTTGTTATCTAAAAATCTCATATTTGTATATTATTACACTTTTCTCAGTTTCTAAATACTAAAGTCAACTGCCCATAATAAATTGCACATTTACCATAGATGTCGAATAAATGTTGAGGTGTAAAAAGTATAATATTTCTCTCAGAAATGTATTGGAGTAGAAGCATAAAGTGGCATCAAATGGAAATACTTACGCCAAGTACAAATTCCTCAAAATAGTACTACTAATAGTACTTTAAGTATACGTATGTCATGTGTAACGATAGGCCTGTATACATTGACTGTCTGTTTCCACTCCTGCAGTGGCGGGTAACTGGGGGTCTTGGCTACCATGGAGCCCATGCAGTGAGACCTGTGGTAAGGGCATGCAGTCCAGAATCCGCCTGTGCAACAACCCCCCTCCAGCATTTGATGGGCCACAGTGTGAGGGCACTGACACCCAAACACAAGTGTGCAAGGAGAGACCTTGTCCTGGTAAGGGCTCAGGGATTGAACTTTGCAGTAAAATCAGATAAAATCAGATTGAAAGAAATTTCAAATAATTAAGTCTAAGTGACTGATGCTCCCGCTTCTTCTTCTCTTGTGCCCTTCAGTGGATGGGAAGTGGTCCTCCTGGGTGAGCTGGGGAGCCTGCAGTGTTTCATGTGGAGGCGGGACCAGACAGAGGACACGCCTCTGTGCCAGCCCCGCCCCTCAGCATGGTGGCAGGCAGTGTGAAGGCAACGACGTGCACATTGACTTCTGTAACAGCGACCCCTGCCCCAGTGAGTCATACTAACTTTTATTCAGTCGTACTGGTTAGATTTTACAAATGCAACATCTTTTACTTTACAGGAAAAAAACATATCCTCTATATCTGTATATTTATCTGTATATCTATTTGTAAAAATGTCTTGTTTCTTCCCAGTAACGTACCTGCTCTTGTATGTCTTTTCCGTTTCTGCCTTTGACATTTTGACTTTCTTTCTCTCAGTCAGCGGTAACTGGGGTCCATGGAGTAGCTGGGGCAGCTGCAGCAAGACATGTAACGGAGGTCAGATGAGGCGCTACAGGACATGTGACAACCCCGGACCTGCCAATGGTGGGAGAGCATGTGCAGGTGCAGATACACAGATACAGAGATGCAGCACAGCCAACTGTCCTGGTGAGTCAGCATGTTTAAAACATTTTTTAGATTATCCCAAAAAGACTAAATTGCCTCTAAAACTCAGATTATGAGGTAATTAAAACCGCCCTGCTGTGTGTCTGTTTTACGATGATGATGTTTGTTTTTGGGGGTATATCATTGCAGTTGACGGTAACTGGGGCTCATGGCAGCCGTGGGGAGAATGCTCTGCTTCCTGTGGGGGCGGAGAGAGGACACGTGTCCGTCTCTGTAACAGTCCGTCTCCTAGCAACGGTGGTCGGCCTTGTCCAGGAGACTCCTCTCAGCTGTCCAGGTGTAATAGTCAGGCCTGCCCAGGTGAGGCATTTTTGTAAATATATATAGATTGTACATGTGTGCAGTTGAGTGCAGTTCTCGACACGTTCTCAAATACCATCTTTTTCTTGTCAGGTGGACCCCAGAAGGCACGAGGAAGCATCATAGGGAACATCAACGATATTGAGTTTGGCATCGCCATCCTCAATGCCACCATCACAGACAGCAAGTCTGGCGGCAGAATCATCAAGGCCACTATTACTAATGTACCAAGGACATTAGGTCAGTTTTCCAACAGTTTCAGATGTTTAAATATTTTACTTTTAGATGAGATGTGCACCAAATAATACCTGTCTCCATTCAACTAGTGCACCTAAGTTGTTCTCTTGAACTTTCTCATATAACTCATAATAAATTAAATATGCCCTTCTTTTCCCTTTAATTTCAAGGTCCTGCAATGAGAAAGCTCATCTCAATCTTGAATCCTGTCTACTGGACCACTGCACAGGAAGTAGGAGAGGCTGTCAACGGCTACACTCTAACAGGAAGCATCTTCAGACGAGAGACACAGGTGGAGTTTGCCACAGGTAAGAGTGGACAGGACGGGGTGCTACTGTATTATTACTACAATGTGAGCTATTTATATAATACACATTGTGGGTTCAAGCTGGTGCTTGTTGTGGACTGATGGTTTTGGATGTGAATAATGTTAGTAGGGGGAAATGTGACAAAGATCTGTGGTGTAATCTTGGTAGGTGAGATTTTAAGGATGACCCACATTGCCAGAGGCCTGGACTCAGATGGAGCTTTGTTACTGGACATCGTAGTGAACGGACACATCCTGCAGCTCCCCTCACATGCTGACATCAGCATCAAGGTAAATAAATAATCTATGCAGGTGATTAGACTTTGTGGCTTATTGGTAGGTGTTTTTATTACTTAGTTTCTTTAGATTAGATTTCATCTTGTATAAAATCAAGGGGAACAGCAGTAAAAAACAAACATAACTCTATTTTAACCAGTTTACTTCAAATCACATATATTACATCACTGCATAACCTTTCATAAACAATGCCATATTGTGGAGCTTAGCTACAACATGTCAAAATACTTTAAAGCTGCCTCACATGTACACTTTGTTTGACTCAGGACTACACGGAGGATTACATCCAGACAGGCCCAGGCCAGCTGTACGCTCTGTCCACCCGCATGTTCAGCATCGACAGGGAGAGTGTGCCCTACTCGTGGAACCACAGCATCTCATACGACCTGTCAAAGGGCAAGATGCCCTACCTCGTAGAGACAATGCATGCCACAGCCATCAGTGCTAACTACCACCCCCTGGAGGAGATGTTGGAGTATAGCATCCAAGCTAGTATCGCCAAGGGTGAGAATACTGGTCTGTAAAAGGACTGAATGTAGGAATAATATTTTGATTATGGGTGAGAGATGGACTGAAAAAGGCTACTAACTTAATAGGCTCAGTATTTTTCCTCTGTTGTTGCTTAGTAATCCAGTCAACCTTTTACATCTGATCTTTCTTTTTTCCTACATATTTTTGTCTCAACGGTAATTTAAATTAATGATGAAATGTTTACATGATTCCAGGTGATCGCAGTAACCAGTGTCCTCAGGGATTCACCTTGGTGTCTGCTGGTCCCTACTGTGCAGGTAATGTTTATCACAACATATTATGCTGTTCCTAACTCAGTAAGAATCAGTTAAATCTACAACTTTATAGTCTATGGCTAGTTAATAATAGTGGTATGTTGAGTTAAAAGTCTATTTCAGAGTTGCTTTCAAAGACACATAGTGGATTTAAAAGCACCTTTAAATGAGTTAACATCTTAGCCTAACATACTTAGCAGAACTTCCTCATTGTTTGCTTAAATCTGTTCTGATTGTTGCAATATTGTTGTCAATGTATCATTTATGTGCTGTAGATGAGAACGAGTGTGAGGTTGGGAAACCTTGTTCTCATGCCTGCCACAACGCCATGGGCACCTACTACTGCTCTTGTCCCCGAGGCCTCACCATCTCAGCTGACGGCAGGACCTGTCAGGGTACATAACTCACTTCTGAATCAGTGCTGTCAACATTAATATTAAACACACAGGTCCTTGTTTAGATAATTCAATGCTCTTCATTCTCGTAGACATTGATGAGTGTTCACTGGGCGGGAACGTGTGCCATGATGGACAGGACTGTGAGAACACTATTGGCTCTTACCGATGCGTCATGCGCTGTATGCGCGGCTTCAGGAGAACAGCCGATGGTCTCAGCTGCACGGGTACACCAACAAGCTTTATTGATCAGCTGAGCATTTGTTGTGAGTGTTGCTGATGTGGAACTTTTTACGATTGTCTTATTTGTTGCTCAGATGTGAACGAATGCCAGGAGTCCAATCCGTGCAATCAGCACTGTCTGAACACGATTGGCAGCTATCGATGCGCCTGCGAGCCGGGCTATCAACTCAGGAACCGACGCTGTATAGGTAAGACAGCTACACCTCTCCATATAGTGCTTTATCTGTATTATTCATAATAGAAGGTTACTATTTTTGGCCTTTTTATATAATTTCATTGCTTGAAAAATACAGTCAGATGCCCTCACCTAAAATCATTTCCTTGAAGAAACTTGTTCTGGATTTGACCTCTTCTCCCTCTGATCACCCCAGATATAAACGAGTGCAGACAGAGGGTTTGTCGATCAGATCAGCAGTGTAAAAACACACGGGGTGGTTACACCTGTATTGACCTGTGCCCCAATGGTATGACTAAAGGTGCCAATGGGACATGTGTAGGTGAGTATTCACAAACATACAGTGTTCCTTGTTAAGCCAGAGAGCATTTGCTGAAGTAAACAATATTAATAATGTACAGACTGGGAGAGATTTTAGTTCTGCACCATGATTTACTTCTGTATCCTTTGTGCTGTAGACATCGATGAGTGCAGAGATGGCACTCATCAATGCAGATACAATCAGATCTGTGAGAATACCCGAGGCAGCTACCACTGCACATGTCCACGTGGCTACAGATCTCAGGGAGTGGGACGGCCCTGTCTCGGTACGTACATCCTTTATGTCTCTCATAAACATAACAAAACATGCATCCAAATTTGTATGACATTCAAAGGGCTTCATTTGCAGTGATCAGGCAGGTGATACTTCCACCAAACGGTGTGTAATTCTGTTTTAGCTGAGGATATTTGTCAAAGCATACAGCATGTTAATCAATTAAAAAGTGTAAAACATTTTTGCAATGCTCTTTCCTTACTCTTCCAATCAGTTTGTTCTGCCAGCAAACTTCTCTCTTTGTGTCAGTGACTCACTCCTGTTGAAACTTAAATAATAAATAAATAAGCTGTCATCTGCAACGTAGCACGGACATTCTGCCAGTGCTTTCTTGCATCTCTAAAATGCTGCAATTAAAACCGCTGACTAACACATAACATTAAAGACCCTGCAAAGATGTAATGCATGGTATCAGGTCCTCTAAAGCTCTACATTAATGCTGTGTCTTCTTACACTGTCAGATAAGAGTATGAGAAAGGGTAGGAAAGGACTACAGAGGAAGGGAAAAATAAATGTCTCCTTCTTTGATGCATCAACCATAAAAAGACCAGCACCATGACCTCACCGCTCTGTCTGTCACTCTGTTTCCCCACTATCTTCCAATTTTTTTTAAAGTTTCCTTTATGTTTGGATCTGGCTATTTCCTGGAGTTGCTTTGTAATGGCATACATTCACCGTTGCCCTCGTGACATCATTAACATTGTACGCTGATGCCTGTCTTTGTGAAATATTCATCTGGCATGTATTGGATTTCTTACCTGGTATCATATGTGAATTATATTTAATATCATTTCTTCAGATAAAAAGTTAAATAGTTTCAGAATTGAGATTTAAGTTATTATCTTCAAAGCGTTTTAATTTGATATGAGAGAAAATAATCTCAGTCTCTCATTCAAATTAGACAGATGTATTTATAGTCTCAATACATTTCTGTCTTAGGGACATGAATATGTATTGTTGTACAGTGGGGTGATTGACATATACCCTTTTTCCCCCCCTCATTCTCATCTCCCTCCTCTATTTTCATGGCCCCCACCACCTCATTTGTCCTTTTCATCCCTCTAAATATCACCTTTTCCCGTTACTTCATGCATTCTTTTTGCACCTTTTTCTCCTTTTTTCCTATCAATCTGTCTTCTTGTTTTTTCCTGCTGCTGGTCTTTCTTTGTGCTGAGGGCAGACATAAATGAGTGTGAGCGGCTTCCACAGCCCTGTGCCCACCAGTGCATCAACACGCCTGGCAGCTTCAAGTGCACCTGCCCGCCAGGGCGCCACCTTCTGGGTGATGGCAAATCCTGTGCTGGTCTGGAGCGTCTGCCCAGCTATGAAAGTTACTCATTCGGCTACCAAACATCACAATCCTCTCCTGAGCACAACTCCTACCAGCGACTGTACCACAACTTGGCCTCTCAGAGCTACCACTCCTACGCAGCCACCGCAAGGGGGCGCAACAGGAGCCAGAGCCGCAGAGAGACTCCCGTACATTCCTCACAGCAGGGCTTCCTCGCTTGTCAGCAGGGGTTTGAGTCCAGGGGTGGCTCCTGCTTAGGTAACAATAGAGGACAGGCAGGGTTAAGATTAGGGAGAGTATGAAAGTTATAGAGTCATAGAGAAACTCTATTTGCTTTGCTGCTTGTGGGTTTAGCTGTAAATATGGAACTGTGAGCTTTGAAAATGTATCTTAATGTGTCATTTATGTTCTCTGATTTCCTCTCTATCATTCTGTGGCTGTTTGTGTGTTTGCGTATGTGTGTGTGACACCAACAGACATCAACGAGTGTGAGGTGAGGGACACCTGTCAGCATGAGTGTATGAACACACCAGGGAGCCACAGGTGTCTCTGTCCTGCTGGTTACCACCTCATGACCAATGGCAAGACATGTCAAGGTGAGAACCACCAGCTGCTCCCTGTTTCCTTCCATCACCATCATTTTGTGTTCATTATAGCATGTACTGTAATGATGATAAGCTGTTCGCTGTATCGACAGATATAGACGAGTGCCTGGAACAGAACATCCAGTGTGGAGCGAACCAGATGTGCTTTAACATGAGAGGAAGTTACCAGTGTATTGACACACCTTGTCCACCAAACTACCAGAGGGATCCAGCCACAGGGTAAACATTCACCTTCACAGAAATACACTCAATTAGGATAACCCATTAAAGAAAATTAAAGATTGAAGATAAACCGTGACCACAAACTATTTGTTTAATTTAAGGGATTTGCAATCATGGAACAGTTTGTATTTTTAGATCCTTTAAAACTTTAAAGCATCAGTTAATCAAAAAACATTTTTCACGTAGCCATTGTGGTACCATATCATGCAGAGAGTTTCGGATTTAAAGCTATAGTGCGTAGTTTCTGCCCCCATGAGGAATTCTAAGTAACGACAACAAAACTGTCGCCGCGTCCACATGATACAAGCCTTACGTGACTGCGCACATGTTCAAAAATAAACCTTAAAGCTACATTGTGTAAGAATTTCTCCCATCTAGCAGTGAAATTGTATATGACAACCAACTGAATATTACTTTCTAGCCACTCCCATTCCGAACGCATTTTAACTCCTACAGTGGCCGTATTATTCCAAGAAGTACGACTTCGTCCGTGAGTGTTCCTTCCAGTGTAATAATAGTTTTACGTTATTTTGGTACCATTTCATTGCTAACATCAGTTATCAGGTTCCCAAACATATGCAAGCTAATGTTAGTAAAGCATCAGTGCTATCATTATTCTGTATATTGTACGAGATTAATAGTGTAAGGCAATGTTTACAGCGTAGGAGAGAATCAACGGAGGTTTATGTTTTTAATATATTTCTCTGAGCTGAAATTAGCTCTTTATCTCCATTGTTTACACGCAGCTGTTCTAGCTGTAGCTAGTCTGTGTTAGTCTCCATTACGTGAGTTGTCTGCCAGGGAAATCACAACACATATGATTACGTTTATGTTACAAGGTAGACAATCCTTTTTCATCATTGACGCGAGGAAAAATATCCTAGACGTCGTTCTAACCATGCTATAGTTAGCCAAGCAACTATAAAACTTTGAATTTACACAAATAGGCAGAATTACCTTTTGAGAAGAAAGCAGGCAACTTCGGCGTCCCTTTTTAAAATCCTTGCTCCTTATGAGCTCTTTCCATCTTGGAAAAGCCACTCCAATATTAACTTGGATCTTGTTGCTTTGCCTGTCGCGTTGTCGTTTTAATTCTCTTTTTAACTTCCTTGGCGACTCCATTATCTTCTCCCCCTCCCTGGCATTCGTCACGGTGCCACTGGGTGTAAAAGTGCAAAAGGCGGAGGTATGTCCCTCTTTGGCTAATGTATTTTAAAGATGGAGGCGCAACATGGCTGCCGTCATTCGAGCGACTCGCTCGTATGTATTCAAGGGGGTAAGCTTCTCCTCGGACCGCGAACCTCCTATGGCGCCATTTTGATGCTACAAAGCGATCACCCCCCGTTAGCATCCCATTGACTGCCATTCATTTTGACGTCACTTTGACAGAGAATAACTTTACATCTGAAGCGTTTAAAGACTCTATTTGTCCATTGTTTATTTCTAAAGAAACACGACAATGTATAAAAGGCTCCATTACCTTGTACCTCACGTTATGGCTCCGTAGCAGACGTTTTTGTAAAAATAGGCTAACGATTGTGTCATAACCACGCGACTTACTGTCGCATAGTAGAGGAATTACTGTACAGTACAGGAGAAGTGCGCAGGCAGTTTTGTCTCACATTAGCTGTTTAAGTGTAATTACTAATGTTAACTAGCATTTTAGTTAGCAATAATTAGCCTGTGCCTATGTTATCTCCTTACATATACCTACACTCTCCGTCTCTGTAAGATTGGGAATGATTGAGATTTCTCTTGGCACAGCTACCAGAAGACTTACAACTTTCAGACACGTTGCTCACGGCACATTTACGTCGTCTCTCTCAGTTGGAGGCTGCGCAGTAACGCTCAGCGCTCACCGGAAAAGTGCTTCTAACGGCCTTCACTGGTCTCCGTCCAGAGCAACGGGATCTGTTGGTCCATTCTTATATACAGTCTATGTATGTATTCTGAATGATTCTGAATGGCAGATTCTACGCGTACGAGAATACTTTGATTAGTTGGTGGAAGTAATTACACATGAATGAGCATATATTTGTGTTAGAACAAAGGGGGTTTTGCTAAGAATCAACTCAAAATATTACGCAATGGAGCTTTAACTATAAACACTAGGTAGGCACTTGCAATTTCCCTTTACACAATAAAGTCACTCTAACTATTTATCTATCTAACTTAGACAATATTTATTATTTTTCTGCTTTCCCACAGTATACTCAACTGAAATCTGTTGTCTATGTTGTGTCTAGGTTTTGCCTGAAGAACTGCCCACCAAATGACCTGGAGTGTGCACTGAGCCCTTATGCCCTGGAGTACAAGCTGCTGTCTCTTCCCTTTGGCATTGCAGCCAACCAGGACCTCATCAGGCTGGTGGCCTACACACAGGACGGAGTGATGCACCCCAGGACCACCTTCTTGGTGGTGGACGAGGACGTCACGTTACCTTTTGCCCTGCGAGACGAGAACCTGAAGGGAGTGCTGTTCACCACTCAGGCGCTACGAGAGCCCCACACGTATCGCATGAAGGTCCGTGCCCTCTCCTACAGCGAACACGGAGGCATCGAGTACCAGACTACCTTCATCGTCTATATCGCTGTCTCTGCCTACCCTTACTGAGAGCACTTTAAATGACACGAGACAAAGGTGTGGTGATGAATTTGCGTCCTAAATGAGTGAGTGGGTGTGGTTTTTGGAAAAGCAGCAACATCAGTAAACAAACTGAAAAAAGACTCTCAGTGTGAGAGAGGCCAGTGAGTACATACAGCCCTGAGGACGTAAGGAAGTAGATTTAAAGTGGATACATTACATACCACTAGAGGTTAACAAGTGGCTTGGATAAAACTGGCTATTTATTGGCTCTAATCCCTGGAATCCTCACCTCAGTTTGTCAGAACTTTCTCAGTGAAACATCTGATATTTTTGCCTTGTTATTTTCCCCTGCCCCTTCAGATTTATTTATAAGATCAACAAGATTTTGTTCCTCAAAGCCGAAGCGTCCACCGCTGGCTGGCTCAGAAAGTTAGCTTTTACCCTACTCAAGAAATCTTAGCTAGCCTTTTATTTACATCTACCTATTAGTAAATTATTGGGAAGTGCTTGAATGAGAAAATGGCCAGTTCCCACCTTTGTTCAGCCCTTGTGTCATCAGTCGCCAAAGTGGAGTTGTGACTGTTCAGATACGGTGCTCATTTTGGAGATTGAAAACTTGACTGTCACATATTCTACATCCTCAGGTAGCGGCCTATCATTCGCACAAGTGCATCAAATAGAAACCCTATCTAATTATTACACTGATTACATCATCAATGTGCCATATACTGCTCCTTCCAATAGTTGATACCAAGATGTATTTTATTTTTATGACTTGTACATATGTTTTTTTTCCGCATAATGTATTGCCATACTGTAGTTATTGTACCCATTTTGTAATAAAAATGTATTATATATATATATATATATATATATATATATATATATATATATATATATACACACACACTGAAATTAAGCATTGTGTATGTCTGCAGCACTACTGCATAAAACAGCCCTGATCTTTTTAATTAATGAGCAGGTCACATCTGGGAATAGTGTGAGGAACAGGGAATAAGACAAAGTTATTAAGCTACTTACAGAAAAGTGTAAGAGGAACATGTATGCTCTGGAATAGCCAATCAGAGACAAGGATTTACCCTGTGTCTGCCATATTGTTCTTCTTTTTTATCCTTGCATTTGTTTCTGCAAAACAAAATTTAGCATGTGAAATTAACAATCATAATGTATAAATATATAAATAGGGATGAAATAATTGGATAGAAGGATATTTACTTTTATCTTTCACTTACATTACAGAGCCCTTCACTTTTTTACATTTTAAAATTGAGTGCCTCCTAATTCTCCTGATCATCTCTGAGCTGAGTCTGAGCTTACAGCTTGTTTGGAGTCTCACCTGTGGTTAATTCAATTGATTGGACATGATTTGTAAAGGCAAACACACACCGGTCTGTGGAAGGTCTTACAGCAGACAATGCAAGAGCCAAAACTAGCCATGAGGTTAAAGGGACTACTTGCAGAGCGCATAAACAGGATTGTGTCGATGCACAGATCTGGGGAAGGCTACAAAAATAATTTCTGCTGCATCGAAGGTTCCCAAGAGCACAGTAGCCTCCATAATTCCTAAATGGAAGACGTTTGGCACAACCAGGACTCTTAGCTGGCTGCACAGACAAACTGAGCAATCGGGGGAGAGGGGCCCTGGTAAGTGGGGTGACCAATAAACTGATGGGTCACCTGTGTGGAGAAACTTCCAGAAGGCCAAACATCACTGCAACACTCCACTGATCTGAGCTTTATGGCAGAGTGACCCGGGGGACTGGTCAGGGTTGAAGGGAAAGCTAAACGGAGCAAAGTACGGAGAGATCCTTAATGAAAACCTCAGGACCTCAGACTACTTCTGTTGATGTGATATGTCAGTGTCAATTTAAACCATTTTAGCATAAGGCTGCAACATAACACTGTAAAGATAGTGAATACCTTCTGAATGCACTGTAAATCCAAGATTTCAGTTTTAGCAGTAATAACTACAGACCCTGACTTGTATTCACCATACTTTGTGTGCATGTAAAACATCAAAATTAATGACAAAGTAATGATCAGCATTCATACCTTATTTATTTTTGTCAAAAAAGCACAAACATAAAAAAGTAATATCGAGTAAGGCAGTTTGTACATCAGTTTATGTTCCCTCGTCCTCAGAGGAAGAGCATCTGGGACTAGAAATACATGAAGAAATCAGGCCGTTCTCCTTTTGTTTTCATGTAAAACTAGACTTTACTGCATTAGAAAAGGAATCTAATGTCTGGATGCATCATCACTGATGACAGTATTCAAACATGAAAACCCATGTTTCAATAACAACTGGTGATAACTCTTGAGTAAAACAACTGTGATGCGTGTTTTAGAAAAAGCAACATCCATTGGAAAACTCCACTCAGTGTGTGATTGGAAATGAGCAGCAACAAAACATTATGCTGGAACTGAATTCCCCTAATCACTATGTCAACATAATATTTTCAAAAGAGCAACTTTTTGACCGTTACACTTTCCTTTAATGTTCATTTATACTGTTTATAGTTAGAACTCAACCACTTTGTTATAAAAATTCTTCTCTAATACACAAGGGCAAATAATTCATCAATGTAAGCTACAATATTTCCATGAAAGCAAAATAAGTCATTTGGCAACAGACGTAATCTACCTGATAAGGCAGATAAAACTTTTACATTTCCAGTTTTCCTGCTTGGGTTATAAAATGTATGGAAATAAAAAGCATATACGTGGTAGTAACAGCATGATTCCTATTGCCAGATATATCCACGTGTAGAGGATCTGTTTGAATCAACGAAAGCAATTTGAAACTCTGATTCAAAAAAAAAAAAAAAAGGTTCATTTTTCAGAGACCCATAACATAAAAAGGACAGGTATGAAATGCTTGAGAAAATACTCAAAAGTGGGATCATGCAAACAATATATTTGTTTTAAATCACATATAATTCCCTCTCCGTTTTCAGAGAGACAAAATATTCATTATCTTAACTTAGTCTTTCCTGCAAATCAAGCACGCTGCTATTGTCGAACCTTTAAAGCAGTGTTGTTAATTTCGATCAAGTAGGGATTTGGCCTTGAAGCAAAAATCACTACTATGAAACAAAACCAAGAGGACAATGTTTAATCCTAGATTATTTTTCTGTTAAATACCAAAAATAAAAATAAAACTATCTGAGAAAGGATTCTCAGGGAGACATGTCAGAAATAAATGCAGCTCCTAGAAACGGTACCAGCAGAGCCACGACGCCCCGTACAGCAGCAGAGGGTGCATGAGAGTCCAATAGGAGGGATGTGAGGAACAGTAAAATGGGATTAGTAAGAGTGGCGGTGGAGATGCATCGTGGGTAATAATCCTTAACCGGGGCAGCAGGCAGCGTGAAAGGATGGATGGATGACACCCCCTCCCCCTCCCTTTCCACCCACTCCACAGGGTAAATGGTGACCCCCACGAGCAAATCCACTACCCTCCATCTGTGACTGTGCTTTTTAAGAGCCCCCCACTGCTCAAGTGTTACAGGGAGAGGCAATGAGAGGATATACCAAGGCTTTTATTCCATCGGAAAGTCTCTACTGTAGAGACAACACAAGAGAATGATGGAAAACAAATGAGTTTTTTCGGTGTGGAAGTCAATGGAGGATACATTGCTAAGAGTCACACCTGTGATTGAGCACAAATGTGTTGTTCATATACGAGTGTGTCGGTACAGTACTGTGTACAGCAGTGGCTCCCATCCTCTTTGGCTTGTGACCAATAAGAGGTAAAATGTTCCAGTAATTCACAAAAAAGCAAAGATTAATGGAAGGTCTCACATAGTTTTCCTGTAGTGGGAATGTGGTTTTTTTTGCATTTGTTCTACGATTTATCTCCTCTAGGTTGAGAACCACTGGTGTGCATAGAAATGACATGGAGAGAAAGCGGGATACTGTGAGTAGATCAGGGAAGCAGCACAGACACATGGGATATGAGGTTCTCTGTAGCACCCTGTGAGAAATACGATTTAGTCGGCTGTGATCATTAATGGGAAGAAAGAAGAAAAACTTTTTTTTTTTTAACCTATTGTGACCCAGATTTGATTAGATTTTTTTTAGCCTTGAACACAGCAGGATCACATTGGGGTGAAAATCAGTTTTTTCCTTTAGTCCCTATGCCATCTGTTATGATTACATGAACAGTGTCCTGTATGTGTCAGTGATGCGGAGTAAACTGATACCCCGCTCCTCTTTTAGACCGTCTTCCTTGCTGTTAGTACCCTGACGATGCTGCCCACTCCTCCAGCTGCCAGGGCCTGGAGACACAGGAAGAAAAATATGGTGAGGCTATTTATTTATTTTACAGAAAACGGAGTCTCTGGTAGCTCATGCTGTACGTAGAGTTGTGGCCACAACTAGTCCATCTCAAACTGGCCTGTACAGTCCCACCATGGCCTCAAACTACAGACCCCATACATGCTTTTTAAAGAAACATTCATATGTTATACTTGTTAATTATCATCATTAATCTGTCACTGCTTCTAAACATGTATCACTTTTCTTTGACAGGTTAGAGTAAAAGTATTTCTAAAGCAAAAGAAAACATCGTCACACACTGTTTGAACCACTTCTCATTCTCTCTCATGTCAAAGGCACTATGTCTTCAGACCTCAGGCTTGGATTGTCCTGGACATTATTTAATTTAAATCTCGCTCATCTGCTTCATCTCAAATGTCAACTTACTCCCTTACTCCACTTGACTCCCTAGGCAAGCCAGTGTTATATACAAAATCAATAAAGGATGCAACAATCAGATTATTATCAAAGCAAATACTGACTTTGTAAAGCGGATCAGTCACTGATCTATGTTAAATACAGTTTTTTTGACTTATTCATTTTAAAATTCTTTGGTTTGCTCAAGTTGAATGCATTGCATTATAACAGTTTTTTTATGTTTAGAAGAGTATAATTATATACAATGTTTACAAGCCTAAAAAGAAAAATGGTCAGTGAAAATCAATAGTTTCTCTACAGTTTTTTTTGGAAAGATTCCCCCTCACTTTACCTTTTCATGCCACTGCAGTAAGACCGCGCTGCTGTTTTCTGACGGCTTCTCGAAGCCCTTGTAGATATATTTCATCAGCAGGTCAACGCCGTTCTTGTCGAGGGACTGCACCCCCTTCTCAATGTCACTGCTCTTAAAGGCGCTGAGCACCTTCAGCACCAAAGCCTCAGCACGATCCTGTGTGAAGACGCGAGTTGCTAAAGAGTTATTTACTAGCCTGGTTCCAGACATCTGTATCACTGCCCGCATCTCTCTACTGTATATGTCCAAGGTACCTCATCTCACAAATGTAATTTAGAAGTTTCATCATTTAAAAGTCTAAAAGCCTCCTTAAATGATTAATTAGAAAAACAAGAATGTGGCATTATTGACCTAAAAAACCAAACCCACCTTGACGTTCTGGTTCTTTGTGTTGATTGGCGGGTTCTTCAGGACTGCTTGTAAAGCCTCCATGACATTCCCTGTGCAGGGAGGGTTAAGGATGCAACACACAGGGACCCACCTCCTAATCACAATATTGGTTACAAGCCCAAATGTGATACATACGCCCAGTGTCAAGACATCACTATTCTGTGTGTTTATGACTCTTAGCTTCTGACTTCAATCCAGTCAGACCTCTCAGGTCATCAGTTGGTGGGTTTTCTAACTGTACTTAGAATAAGATCCAGACTCTCCCTGATGACCTGAGATCTGTCACACATGTCTCCACTTTCAAAAGCGAACTCCTCAGGCTTATGATCAGTTACTGTTGAGGTGTGTGTCTGTGTGATTAATGTATGCAGGATGGCTGTGGGGTCTTCGCTGTCCTTGGTGGGTGTTTGCACATGCATTTCAATGTAAAGCACATTTTAATTTACATGTAATTAAATGTGCTTTTATACAATGCAAATGGCCACCTTAAAGGACAGGTTCACTTGTACGTCTTAAAACAATACTCCCATGTCCATATGTATATTAAAAGAGTCATTGCTATATCTGCTATATAATTCATCCTGTCCATACTGCCTGTAAAGATATACCATCTTAATCCAACCTGAATGTAATTGATGGAAAATCCAGTCCTTGTACTGGCAGAAATACATGCCGACAGTTCAGCAGGAGCTAATATATAAGGATACAGTACTTCAGTTAGACAAATCACGTACCTTCCACAAAAAAACGTCGTTTTAGTTTCTGTGCTCAGATAGTAGCACAAAGAGTGAATTTGTACTCTTCACAGCCAGAATAAACCAGTAGGAGCAGCGTGCCATATGGGATTGTACATGAGGACATGTCGCTTTGGTTTTCATGTTCATAATTGGAATATTGTTATTGTCACATTGTAACATAAGGTGGGAGGTAACTGTCTTATTCTATGAGGAAGTGCTGCACTTTCTTGCCTTATAAGGTCTAAAAGACTGAAGCTGCTGGCTACAGACTTTACAGAAACACTTCCAACTAACCTCTCCATAAACAATTATACCCAAAATCTAACTGCTGTATCAAAGAGAAAACATATTTTAGCACAAACCTCTGCGTCTGCAACACTCATTTTACTAGGCTAGCCTGAAGAAACACAAAGTTGCACCAGTATTGAAAGACAGTGGTTAATAAAGGCTTTATAAGATTTAATGGTGAACTTGTAGTTATGCAAATGCACTAGCTTGCAGTTAATATACATACATCAAATCCTGTTCTGTCTTTGAGCAGAAATCCCTGGAATGCGACAACCAGGCAAGTCTGGACAGTGACCGGCCTAATTGCTAAAAACGCCCATTCATACAAGCAACAGAGGAAATATGCAGATACATCTAATGTTAAACCCAAAATACAAACACAGACTTGTCGGTTGTTTTCCTCAGAAAATCGTGCATGCTAACAGACAGACTAGCTTATCATTTAAAGGATATTGTCTGATGAGGGAGTCCACCTCTGCCTCGTCGGGACCCAGCTGGTTTTCTCCTCCGTCCTCCTCGTCCACAAATTTGTTCTCGTCGTACTCATCCACGTCCAGTCGCCTGAAGCGGGCATACACAGTGTTCTTTGACATGTCGGCGGCGGTTTTGGGAGTCGAGTTATAACTGAGAAGGACGAGAGTTCAAGCTCAAGTCCGGGCCTTTTTTTTAACAGTGCTTTTCTTTGATACGGCTGTCACAAACAGGCAGCTTCCTGACTTCCTCCCTTTTCCTCTGAGTGGTTTTTGCTTCCGTGTACACGACATCGCCCCCTAGTCTAGTGGACAAAATGTGAAACTGCAAGTCGCTGTGTGTAGTTCCCATTTGTGGCCGCCTGAGGGCGACAAAATATAAGGAATGTAGTTTCAAGTTTTAACATCTGCAGAGAAGCAGTCGTTGGCAATGAAAATCTTGCCTCCAACAATGTTCATTGGATATGTATAAAAAGAAAATCACCCAAGTAAAAAAACGAATTTAAGACATAAAATAGTGCAAGTTATAAATATATATAAAATATAACATGTTAAATAAAAAATATAAATGTATGGTAGACTGTAATTGCAAATGAATGTAGCCTATATGCGTAATGAAATGTAATAAATATAGAAATATAGAGGTGTAAACAGTTTGTAAAACAGTAAGTAAAAGGCAAAGTAATGGTAATAGGAATAAAAGTAACCACTGTCTGTGAAAGCAGCACACTGGCAATATATCAATTTAATTCGATATCATGAGTCAACACATTTATGACCAAGTACCAAAAGCATTCTGTAATATTCTCTACATATAAAAAACCTCAACATTTCTGTTATTTCTTTATTAATGCTACTTATTTGTTATTGTGGTCCATTGTGATTGTCTTTAAAAAACCCTCCTTGTGTTTGTTGTTGTTACATGTTCAAAAAAAAATGTTATATATACTAATGTTATATATACTACAATACTCTGGTATTGACAAACAAGCAAATACTAAATGATTAAAGAATAAAATCTCATTTCAATTCAACTTTATTGTCATTTTACTTGCATAAAATTAAACATAGTGATTATTAATCCAAGATAGTGCAACTTGCTAAAAAATATTAATTACAAAGAAATTATTAGTAGTTGTGTGCAAAATTATTTTAAGATGCAGGATCATTAGTAAATCGATAAAGAAAAAAAAAAAGAAAAAAAAGATGCTAAAAAGTTTGACCGTAAACCTTTATAATAATCCAGAGTCTACGTAAATGTTTCTTTCAAGTTTTAAAGCAATTTTTAACAGTGTGTTTGACCTGTCAGTGAAACTGTCTCTCCATGCACAGAATATCCACTTTTTGGCGGCAAATGCTACAGCCAGCCAGTTTTTGTTATTGTTGATTGGTTATTTTAAGAGTAGCCTCACTAAGATCAATATCTCTTTCAAGAAAAACCTGTGTGCATCTTAAATTTGGGTATGCTTGTGTTATTTTTATTTATTTTTTCTTACACTATGCCTGGGCTATTCAAGCATACCTTATATATGTGCATATACAGTATACTGTATGTTTAAGTTTAGTATATGACAGTATATGATATACGTGTACTTTTTTTCCTTTTATCTGTGCTTTTTCTCTCGGACACCAGTGTTGGGTGTAACGCGTTACAGTAACGTAACTACTTTTTCGGGTAAAAAGTAGTGTAACGCGCTACTACTGAAAATTTGGTAACGAAACGTTGTTCCTTTTTCAATTCGGCGCAACGTTGTCCCCAGGGACAGATTTGACAGCGACACTGCCTTCTCAGCCTTCTGACAGAGGCTGGTAGCAGAGTAATCATAGCAAGCGAGAAGCAGCCAACGCTAAAGCGTGTTTTACACTAGACGCATCCAAGGTGGCGCGCACCATCGTGATGTCAAAATGACGTAATATCCTGCCAGCGCCCAATTTATGGCAAGTGAGCAGAGGTCGTGAGCAGAGGTCGTGCATGGCTCTCTTGTAAACGTATTAGGTTAAGATGAGTTCTTTTATGGTGAATGAAAGGCTTGATCCAATGAAGTAGGTCATCGAATCAAATCGAAGCATTGATGGCAACGCTGCTGCCAGTTCTGCCGTTGTTTACCTTTTTCTTCTTCTTCTAGTCCGTAGAAAGAGCAACGTCGGTAGCCTTTGCTCATCAAGCGCCACCTCTGTTCAGGAGAAGACTGCAACTACTGTCACAAGTACCAGCGCAGGTATAAATAGTCACGGCAATCCCATGACGTCACATTTGCACGCGCCAGCTGGGCTGCGTCTAGTGTATAAGACCCTTAACGCCGATGACCTGCTGATGTGCATTCAACCCACGCTGGACTCATTCATAATCAATCAGCCGTCACTCTGTGAGGAGAGAATCCAGTCTGCAGTGTAGTTCAGACACTTCACTGATAAACCAGAGATTGGCTTTATGGTCAAAGATAGTTTTTGTATAATTAACTTCAGTCTCTGCCAGAGACGCCTGCTTTTAAAAGTAACGTAAAAGTAACAAGTAAAGTAAAAAGTCACTTTCCATAAGGGGTAACTAAGTAAAGTAACAGATTATTTTTTTAAGAAGTAACGACGAACGAGCAAACACTACTTTTTAAAAGTAACTTCCCCAACACTGTCGGACACAAATACAGTATGTTATAGCATCCAAGCATATAATTTTTATTTATTTATTATTATGTATGTTATGTTTTGTGTGTCACTGTGTGTAAAGTTGTTAGTAGTTTTGTTTTTTTGCTTCTTTTTTTTTAAAAGAAAGAAAAACCTGTGTACAAGGACACACATAAACTGTATAAAAGCATAGATATATTGTTTTCAAGTCTACAAATGAAATAAAGGTTGTCATAGACTAAATAATGCACACTCCCACACACTGGGGGGCTGTAAGTGTGTGATAAACCTGCATAACATCTATAATTCACCTCTACAACTGCATGAGCATTTAGTCCCAGATGCAACTGCTGGAATCCAAACAAATGATCTTACCATGTGTGTGTGTGTGTGTGTGTGTGTGTGTGTGTGTGTGTGTGCGCGCGCGTGCGCATGTGCACACGTGTGTGCGTGCACGTGCTGAGTCACTGCATCCACTGACCATTTCACCGCTGTGGTACAAGTATTTATTTAAGTCAATGGCAGACCACCGCGTCAGCTCCGTGATGTCAGGGTTTCCCTGCGTCACATCAAGACGTATTCTTTTCTTTGCAGGAAGTAATGAACACTTCCCATGTGAACAAACAATATATTGTTTTTGTAATCATTTGATACAACTTAAAAACAGAATTAAAAACACAAAAAGACATATCTGCTTGTCAAACCACAAGACTAATGGATTAAAGTTTCGGCACCTTCCAACCTTTTCATATGAGCTCATGTTAAATTATGGCTGGGAGTGCCTGTGATGTTGCCATGAGTAACAGGCACACAACATGTGTGTGGATCCTGACCAATAGAAACTAGTTCATAACACACAGGCCTTTTCTCGGAAGTCAAGAAAGTGGAATTTTTAATTTCCTTATCTTATCTGCCCTCTTCAGACTGCTGGTCCTTTGCCTCAGCAACCAAAAGGATAATGCCTATTTCCTGAATTTCCCATACCCTTCAATAAAAAACACATCACATATCTGACTCAGGAATGCAACTGGTCTGTTTCAGGAGAGTGAGAAAGTGTTTCTCACTACACTGGAAATGTCTACATAAATGGAAAGCTGAATAACAACCAGAATAGCAGGATATGTGATTGTGCAACAGAGGAGTCTCATTCAATGCCCCCCCCCCCAACATTTGTTTTCCTTCCACTCCCACTCTCTCTCTCTCTCTCTCTCTCTCTCACACACACACACACACACACACACACACACACACACACACACACACACACACACACACACACACACACACACACTCACTCACACACATCCTTGCGTGCATTGGTCATGACTGTCCTCATTACAGCCTTTGTGGAGTGCCCCAACCCGTCTGTGCTATGTGAATGACTCAGCACATCAAAAGGCAAGGATACAGGCACATACATGACCTTCACGTGAATGTGAAAATTAACAAGCCCTGGAAAACTTCACTATTGAGACTGCTTCCCCTCTCCTACTGTACACTGCACACTGAGACAGATAGGCACTGCAGAGGGGATGAAACTTAAAGAAAGCCTCTGAGGAAAGGTTTGTGTATACTCCAGATTTCATGTCTAATCTGCAGGGCGCCGTGCCAGGTGCTTCCGTGCCAGAGAAAAGGACTAACACCGTAGAAAAGTATACTAAGCACTTAATTAGTACTTCCATAGAAGGGAAATATTGCCCTTGGATGATGATTTAACTGGGGAATGTAATGAATTAGCGGGTGCTGCGTTGGAGCAGGTCTCTTAGGCTGGGAGAGACTGTGGGTGGCTTTCTCCTTTCTGGAGGTGAAAGTGGTTATGTTGTGTTGTTTTGTAACATCACATCACAAGTTTAGAGCATGTTATGATTATCATAATGGTGAAGCACATGTTTCTGGCTTCGAGATTTAAAATATTAGTATTTGGAAGACATGCTGACTGAATATGAGGCAGGCTAGTAATGGTTTTGGACACACTTACTGACAAAAAAATACAAAGAAAATGTTCTTTCTAGTGTATAAAATACACCATATCACAGTAACACATGTATCTACATATAGATAGTTTTGGTTTTATTTCCACAGATATTGAGATATCCAATTTTGAGATTTAGTGCTTTACAGCACATGCAATGCACAATTTAATGTGCATTTATAGGTTCAGTGCACCCAAAGATTGTTTTGGTTTTATTTGTCCAGTTTTGGATTGAGTCGCTGAGATTTCTGCCACCTCCCTGATACAGTGGAGGTGCTTTGTGATGGTGATTTGACACTGCCTGAAGAAGATCTCAGTTAGATCAAAATACTATTAAATTAAAACAGCTGGGAGCTATCAGTGCAGTGTGTGGATCTTGTGTAAGATATTTCCCACACCGTCATAATAACATAATAAAAAAAGGACTTTGTGTTGTTTCACATGCTTGTATAATTAATCCCAATTGAATATGAGGCAAGCTTGTATCTATCAATAATAAAAATAGACTAATAAATGTGATCAAAACAAATGTTCTTACTTACCTGTACTGGCATCTACCCATGCAGATAACTTTGGTTGTATTTGTCCAGGTTTTGGAGCATTATACACAACTTTTTTTGCATGTCTTTTGTTATTAGTAATCATCCAAGGAAGTTCCATTTACAAATCAGTGATTTAGGCTAAAACGACATCAAAAGACAAACACTTATTTACAAACATAGCAGGATAAGACAATTAAGATGCCGGGAAGGCCAATGTAAAAAGGTGAGTTTTGAGCCTGGCTTTGAATATCACAATTGAAGGGGCACTTTTGATGTCTGGTGGCAGTCGGTTCCACAGCTGAGGGCCAGCAACAGAAAAGGCTCTGTCACCTTTTTGCTTAAGCTGGGACCGTGGGACATGGAGGAGGCCTTGGCTGGAGGATCTGAGGGACCTGTGAGCTACATGGGGATGAATGATATCTGCTATGTAGCTGGGGGCCAGGGCATGAAGAGATTTAAAAACCATCAACAGTATTTTAAATTGTATCCTAGACTGGACTGGAAGCCAGTGCAAGGAGGCTAGGACAGGTTTAATGTGTTCACGCTTTTTTGTGTTCGTGAGCAGCCTAGCTGCTGCATTTTGAACCATCTGAAGCCGTGCCACCAGAGTCAGAGGGAGACCAAAGTAGAGAGAGTTACAATAGTCTAGGCGGGAGGTTATGAAGGCATGGATGACTTTTTCCAGATCATTGTATGACAGAACAGACTTGAGTTTGGAAATTATTCTTAATTGGTAAAAACTAGTCTTTACAACAGATGATATTTGTTTCTCCAGGTTAAGATGGGAGTCGAAAATAACACCCAAGTTACGTGCATGGGATTTAACATAGGGGGCAAGGGGACCAAGGTTAGCAGGGATGGCAGTTTTGGATTTTGAGGGGCCAAAGACAATAACTTCAGTTTTGTTATCATTTAACTGAAGAAATTGTTAGCCATTTTAATTTCTTCCAAACAGTCTAAAAGAGGCTGCATGGAGTTGCTGGATTTAAGTGGGATGTACAGTTGGGAGTCATCTGCATAGAAATGGAATGAGATATTCAATTTTCTGATGATGTTACCTAGGGGGAGCATGTAAAGGCAGAAGAGTACTGGGCCCAGAATGGATCCCTGGGGGACACCATAAGACACAGGGGCAGGGGATGAAGAATACTGGCCTATGGATACTGAGAAAGATCTTTGATGGAGGTAGGAGTGAAACCAGTTTAGAGCTGTACCCTTGATGCCAACCCACTGTTCAAGACGCTCTAGTAGTGTACTATGGTCTACAGTGTCAAATGCAGCGCTAAGATCCAGTAGGACCAGAATGGCATTATCACCTGAGTCAAGAGTGAGCAAGAGGTCATTTGTCACCTTTAACTGGGCTGTCTCAGTGCTGTGACAGGCTTTGAACCCAGATTGAAATGGCTCTAGGATCTCTGTGGAATTGAGGTATGAAAGCAGCTCTGTTAACACCACCTTCTCCAAATTTTTAGAGATAAATGGCAGTTTAGATATAGGCCGGAAATTATTACGACATTTTACATCTAGGTTATGTTTCTTTAGCATAGGCTGGACAACCGCATGCTTGAAACATGTAGGAACGGTGCCGGTGGCAAGGCAGGAGTTAAGAATAAATTGAATAGAGGGACCAACAGCATCAAAAGCATCTTTGATAATCTGTGAGGGGATGGGATCGTGTGGGGTTGTTGATGGTTCCATGTGCTTTACAATGTCCCATAGTTCCGTGTAGGACACTGCTTGGAATTGGTCAAACATAGCTGTAGCTATGGGGAAATGTGGTGGGGTGTCAGATACAACAGGAGTTAACTGTGCTCTGATGTGGTCAATTTTCATAGTAAAAAACTTCAAGAACTCTTCACAGCTATTGATGGATGCTTCGATATCTGGAGAGACTTGGGGGTTAACTTAGTTTATGGTATTAAATAAAATTCTAGGGCGATGGGAATGTTTGGTTATAATGTCTGAGAAATGCTTAGCCCTGGCTTTTTTTGCTGCATCTTGGAAATTGGCCAGGAAGTTTCTGAATATTTCTGAAGAGACTAGGAGGTGATCTTTTTTCCACTTACACTCCGCTCTTCGACAAACCTGCCTGAGATGGCGGGTGGAATCATCAAGCCACCTTTGAGATTTAAAATTTGGGCGTTTAAGTTTAAGAGGGGCCACAGTATCAAGGATAGCTGAGCAGGATGCGTTGAAGGAGGATATTAGCTCATCAGGGCTTAAGAGGTGATCATGGGCAGTGATAGAGGCAGTGATCGCATTTCCCAAATAACATTCAGAGAACTCATTTGCAGTAGAAGAGTTAATATGACGAGAGTAGTGGCCAGAAGATCTGGCTGTATACAGTGAGTTAAATAGTATAACATTGAACATAATAGGCATATGGTCAGAGAAGGATGCATCCTCAATGCTTATGTTATCAATGGAAAACCCATGGGATAAAATCAGATCAAGAGTGTGACCCTGAACATGGGTCGCCTGATTTATGTGCTGGGTGAGGCCGAATGACTCCATTACATGACAAAACTCACTAACCAGGGGTTTACCTGGGCAACAGACATGAATATTAAAATCACCCAAAATCAACAAACGGTCATATGATGTTGCATAATGAGACAGAAAGTCTGAAAATTCTTTTATTAAATGTTTATCTGATTTGGGAGGCCTATAAACAAGTGTGCACATCAATGGTGTAGTAGCAGATTCTACTTTTACGCATTGTACTTCAAAGGAAGAAAAGCTTTCAGCAGAGAGTGTTTGTACCTTAAACCAATTTTTAAAAATCAAAGCCACTCCTCCACCTCTTCTCGACCTTCTTGGAGTGTATTTAGGAAAAGTTGTGGGTCAGGGTCAAGTCAAGCCGTTCTGTCCTTCCCTCCTCCTGGTTCACGTTACTCACTGCGTCGATGCAAGCGTTTTTTTGGACTCAACAGGTCGGTAAGTGGGGCGGCAACTACTCTATGGGTCGCACAATGCAGAAGCAGTACCGATCATCAATTTTTGGTTCCATGATGGCTTTATGCGCCACTGAGCAAGTCTCATAGACATTTTAACCAGAGATGGTTTAGAACTGAAATGCCCCAAGTCATTTTCTGTATCTGTGTCACGTGGGTTTCGCCACTGCCACGCCTCTTTAGGAGAATAGATTATGAGTAAGTAAATATTGCACCCATTTTTCACAAGCCACATATCTCCCAAACATTCTGATACTAAAATGGCATTTTTCAGACTGACAAATCAGAAAGAAAATTAACTTTGTTCGACAACTGTTTCTGAACATACTCTCGTGAGATCTGGCAACACAGAAAAGCTGAACGCTTTGAACGTGAACGCCCTAACAAAACAAATTTTCATAATGCTAAAAATGGCTTTTAGATATGTAAATATCTGATGTTAGCAAAAAAAGTATAAATCAGTTATGCAAATATAACTTTTCATCCGTTCACTACACTTTCAAATGAGGCCACGCCCATTTAAGAGACAGGAAGTGTGTACTGTTTCTTATCATCAACGCAGCATGTAATGTGCTATTTTTAGTTATAGAGAATCTTTGTTTTCTAAACTTAACTAAATAGTTCAATAAAAAGTTGTCGGTGCGTAAAGCTAACCAAACTGCTACCGCTTCACAACGATAGTGACGAGTTTAAAACTGCGACAGTTACGTTCTGAAACTCCTAGGCTATAGGTCGTAGTAGAAGGAAGGAATAAACAACATGGCTGTTGTCTTATGGTTTGGAGGACTTGTTGGATAACATCACTGAGTGTCTGAATATATTAGTCAGACAGCCATGGAGACAAACACTGATATATTGGGAATTACAGTCCAACACACACAAAACATTTCATATGGTTAAAAGATCTGTCTAAGAACTATCTGTATCTATACAGACCAATTCTGCCACCCAAATTTATTAATATTAATATATAAGCCAAACAAAAGGAAACAACACACTGGAACTGTGACCCTGCACTTTTTTCTCTTATCTGCTGTGTTAGTTCAGGAGATGTCTCACGGATTAAGGAAGAATATAAAGTATTTTAACAGAAAACATTACACACAAAATAAATTCTCTCTTTTATTATCATCCTTTTTGTACGATGCACATAAACATTATGCATGTCGTGCTTTGCCATTTATAATACAAATAGTTAATGATCACATGAAGTATTTATGTGCACGTCTTGATTCCCTAAAACTGACCGTTAAGCATCTGAAACATTTGTAAACATTGTCAAAGATCATAAAAATGCAAAATGACAATAATATAAGAAAATAAAATTGCTACGGCTCGTGTATGCTGTTTAATTAGGCTAAATAACCTTATGGTACGAAGAAAAATAAAGGTGTAACATGATAGCTCACAGAGTTTTACAAGATGTCAAATACATCGATGAATGCTTGTTTTGATGCTTTATAAACTTTGTCTTAAAGGACTATTCCAACATTTTGGGAATGTGCTTATTTGCTTTTTATTTTATTTTTTGTGTGTGTTCTATCTACACACAAAGAGACTTATTAAGAAGCCTACAAATAAGACTGCTCTGCATTCTTAACTTGGACCCGTGCTTTATCTATGGATGTCTCAAATATACTCCAGCCATTAGGTTGAGAAACGACAAGATTGTAGAACAGACGTGACGTCATGACTTGGCTCTCTGTAACAAACAGATACTGTATAAGAGTGGTATTGAATAAAAGCAAATAAACATATTCCCCAAACTATTTCCTAAAAAAAAACATAAGGCAATGCTGTAAACTGAAGAAAACATAAACATGCAAAAACGGATACAAATAATCTGCTAAAAAATCGACATAAAGGAAAGTTGCAAAGGTTTGTGGGTCATGAATCCCTGCAGCAAGACTGCAGAAAGCCTTTTTTGTTTTCTCAGTTTCTTCCAAACCAGCAGGGCTGAAACATGATCATATAGGTATTGGAAGTGCTTCAGTGTGAAATTTCACTGCTCTGTGTGCAGCCTTTGGGTCCCTGCAGGTATAGGTGTAGTGTGTCAGATTCCAGGCCTGCACTGCTGTAGGTGTAATGTGTAAAATTCCAAGTGCCGCAGAGAGCCACCTTTTTCAGCTGGGAGCAAGTCTCGTGATCACACTCAACACCACCGGCACCCAGCCTGACCTCAGCCACTCCTAATTGTACAGGGGCGTTCAGGGAGTCCTGCAGCGAGTTGGCTTTGTTGGAGGAGAAATTGTTTGTCTTTATCTAAAAGGCAGCCTGAAACAACATGATCAGGAAAATAAAGACACATAGATAGAGAGAAAGAAAAAAAAGTGGGACTGTTTCTATAGCATCAAGTTTTGTTTTTCCAAAATGGTGGCTTTAATATGAGACACTCCCTACATGGGATCAGGGAGTGCTCCTTCCCTGTAAGTTGTAAGCATCATTGAGATGTTTGAGGTATCCAGAGGGGTGTGCTTGGCCTGTTTAAGAGTTGCCATCAAACAAAGCCAATGGTTACAAGCTCCTCTTCCATGTTTTCGAACAGGATTTCATGTTTAGACGAGCAAGCCGATGAAAGAAAAATGGTTATTTGCATGTTCTGTAGTCAATATGGAAAACAGCTGACAAACAGTTACAGGTAAAGGAGAGGTTTCTTACAGTGCATTCACACAGCTCCACAGCTCCAAGCTAAATTTAGAAATAGCTACATAAAAAGTCATAGGAAAGATGAAAATGCAGCTTTGCCCTAGGCAGCATGAACTACAGCCAGGAGGTGTCCACATGAATTAGTGATGATGATGATTTAAGTGATGTAAATGAACACATGGATCTGAGGTGGATATTTCTTTTGCACATGAAGAACTAAGATATAGCATAGTTTCTCAGTTAATATCAAAAACAAAAGAAAGGACCCACAAACAATATCCTGTTGTTTGTGAAAGAGCCAAATGTTTGCTGTAACAATCCAGTCCCTCATATTGTTAACTAAGTGTCGATTCTTACCATCCAGTCTTTTTCACGGCTAGAATGAATCAGCTGTCAATGGTCAATAAACACCAATAGTTTCCCAGCAGTCACATTTGTGCAAATAAAGCCAGATGAAAATTCTCATTCTGTTGTATATGTGAATGCTATCATAATGCTTTTACCAGTAAACATTAAAGTTAGGTAAATTATGATTTAAGTATACAGAAAAGAGATCAACATAGCATTTTCCAAAAAGAAAAGACTGAATCTACAAAAATCCCTAAAGTCCACTTTATGCAAAGTCTTAGATCAGGCTACTGGTTATTATTTTCCAGGAGGTTCCAGGGATTTTCCAGAGCATCTCTTTTGAGAAACTTCTTTTTCGGGATTGCACTGAGGGAGAAAGGAAGGGAGAGGCACGAGGGATTCTCCTTCCGGGACACAATGCAGTCCTTAATGGCTTCTTTAATCACCTGCAGGGGACAAATACAGGGTTTAAATTAGGGCTTTCAGCATTAACGCGTTAATAGCGATGCGATTAAGGGCCGAGCATAACGCGTTAATTTTTTTAAAACGCATTAATCGCATGCCGCCATTTATTAATGTATTTTACACTTAACTTGGCTTTGCGTCATGCCTAACAGGCACAGCAGAAAACACAATTCTGAATGGCGCTTTTTATTTTCCAAAACTCCTGGACAGCTCATTAGACAAGTCGAAAGCCACATGCACATTGTGTAAATCAAAATGTCACTGAAGCACGTCAAGCTTGAGCTACCACCTACGAGCTAATTAACGTGACTCAGGTTGATGCTATAGGGTTCAGGCAAAGCACTATTTTGGAGAGTGCTACTCGCCGACCTGTTGATGAAACTAAATCTCAAAAAATTACTACAGCTCTTGCGAAATGGGTGGCAACTAACTGCAGACCTGTCAGCATCATAGAAGACTCGGATCTTAAAGACATACTACGGTTGGCATGTTCTGACCTGTCTCGTTGCCATCGAGGGGGACAGTAGTTTCACACATACACAGCCTGTACGACACGGAGAAAGCAGCCCAACTGGAACTGCTGCAAAGTGCAAACGTCTCATTAACCGGTGATCACTGGATGTCAGTGAGTAATCAAAATTATTTAGGAGTTACTGACTCTGGTAAGGATAGGGATTTTTAGTTTTTTAGTTAGGTATTTGGAGGAATTGTGCAATAATGACAGATTCACACATTTTTCTTTTGTTTACAGTAAATAAATAATAAACAAATACAAATCTTAAAGTCAAGTTCATAAAGTAACTTTCTTTGCATTCATTTGATTCTCAGTCAAGATACACTGGTAAGAATTGCTTTCCATTGTTAATATGTACTTAAAAACAGTTCTGAAATGCAAAATAATAGAATTTTAATCATGTGATAAAACATGCGATTAATCGTGATTAACTATAGAAATTCAGCGATTAATCGCGATTTTAAAAAAAATGAATCGTTTGACAGCCCTAGTTTAAATCCAAAATACCATACTGCATCAATCAATATTGTATCAATGAGAAAAAAATTATGAATAAAATGTTAACTCAAATCCATTAAGCTATACTTCAGGTGGTTCTATTGTTTATTAGAAGTGGTATTTTGGTTCACAGGTGATTTCAACATCATCCCACAATGTTAATATATAATTATCCAAACCAAAATAGCGATAGATTACTATCCCTAGCATGGCTTGAAATGTTGACTGACACCACTTTAAATATACAAAGATCCGTATGCACAAATTAGTTTGAAGTATTGTAGTGTGGAGTGTTTTTATTTCATGCTGCGTAAATTGCCAAACTTTGGTGTTGCTGGGCAGATTTCTCATATGTTAATACGATTTGACAGATGTAACTTCAAGCTAGATTGAGTGCATCTGCCTAATGGTGCTTAAATCTGCAGAGTCAAGGCATCTACTGTACTGATAGTATAAGTCTGTCATAATGAGCTGACCATCCAGTGAAAAAAAATAATTCATTGCATCACATCCTTACCCAGCAGTGACTCAGATACAGTCAGTCAGTCTGACCTCTTACAGTAACACACCTACTGTGAACTAGTCTAAACTTGTACTATCCAGTCTTAGGGATTTGAAAATGTTTGATGTTGCACAACAAACTGATATTTGGTAGTGACGATGCAAAAATTTAAACCCCCTGCCCCCACCCACCAAAGAATGAATTGGTGATGAATTGGAATGATGGAATTAATGAAAATAAATTGGAATCCCTGTTTAACCCTCTGATGACATCACTATTGTTTCCTGTTGTTTGATGTCAAAACCTTTTGCATCCCTCCATGTAAACATCCTGTAGTGAAATCATAAGGACACAACTGACCTCCAGGTTGTTGAGAGTGTTGAACTCCATGAGGTCATGGAGTTGGGTGAAGGCCTTGTTGGAGTACTGGAAGTTAAAAGTGGAGAATGGTGACTCGGGGTCGTCAAAAATGTCAAAATCCGCCAAGTCCTTTTCCTTCTCAGTCTCTCTGGGAACACCTGTAAGTAAATTAATACGTTTAATACTTACTTAAGAAAGTAAAATGCTTTAAGCTGGAGTCTTTGATCATTTCACATGATATTCATCTGCAGAGGGAATTGTTTGTCAGGGAATTGACACTTTTTGAACCTCTCTTTCATATTGGTTTAAGGTTGAGATTAGAAGTTCATTCTTGACCTTGGGAACAACTAAATATATTGGTTTTGATTTATTTGACTAGTTGATTGATGAGGCCAATTATGAACTTAGAAACTCAACTTTTAAGCCAACATGAATTGAAAACTCCATTAAGTAGTTAGAAAAAAATGTAAATCTTTGCAAACTCCATCTGCAGATGAAGCTCAGGAGATGTATATGCATCTCCAGAAATGCTAATACTAGACCATGTTGAGGTGGGCTTGTTTGTTGTTTCCACTGCTTCAAATTTGACATTTTTTGTTTTATTTTGTACAACTATGAACTATTTCTAAGGTTAAAAATAAACTTTCCTGCTAAATATTCAAAATAGATCCATTATTTACTTTTTGAGTAAAAATGTAACATTGATCCTAATTACTGGAGTAAAGATGAAAGACCACATGCAGAAAGAAGTTGTGGTTTGGAAAATGCACACATATAGTAGTGAACCGACTCCATAATGGCCTGAATAACGTCCTCAAATGGGAAGTCCATTTATGGTGTACTTCCCTCACATGTCTTTTGGGTTTAAGCGTAAAAAGCTTATGTAACGTCCATAAACAGACTGTGGAAGTATGTGGGCTGAAGACCTACTGAATGCAAAGATGCAGAAGTGCAGATGAGGTGGAGATGTGGAGATAGTATGTATTTGTATGGCTCATGATATATGGCCTGTTTACACACAGAGCTCTCCCACTAGAGCTAGAGATTCCTTAGCGGCACCTGGCTCCTTAAGGAACCATAATTCACCCAAGCAGCTTATAAAACTGAACACACTGTGGTCCACATCTGTGCGTGTGCACACTCACTCACACTCAGTAGACTGCAAGTATGCTTAAAGACAGACACACCATTTCCACAACGAAACCACAGAGACCCTAAGCAGAGACTTTGTTTATTGGTGTCAGTCAGATCAGGGGCCCAACTTTAGGCTGAACATAAAAAACTGTCTGCTGCTGGCCGAATAATTACAGTGAGCCATTTCGAGGAAGAAATGCCTCATGTGCCATGACGGTAAGACAGCATTATTATTATAATACAAAGAGCCTTGGCATATTTTCCTCCTCTCACATTCTGTGGAAACCTTCATGCACATATCGTACTTACCAGGTGCCTTGAATGTCCTAAAGTTGATGTTGACCAGGACAAAGTGGATGATAGTCGGGCAGTTCTTTTCGCCTTTTTTTGGCTTAAAGACGTAACATTCCTTCAGGCCCTCGCGGTCGAAGACTTTGGGATCGATCTTGGGGAATGGAAGCTTGTTCATTCGAGCCCACTTTTCTGCCAACAGGAGCTCCTGTGGCATACATTTACAAATGAGAAAAATATGTTCATGATTTTGCACAAATAATTTTTAGCAATTCATGACTGTAAAAAGAGTTTAGACGCTGACTTTGAATGGGGGGCTGGTGTCGCTGGGTCGTGCAGAAAAGTCAAAGGAAATAATGAGGTTGACACCGCGCTCTGGCCGCAGGATGAGAGGGTAGGGAAGGTTGTAGGTCAGGCCACTGTCCACTATGTGGATCTTCTTGCTCTTCACATCAAGAGGCTCGTAAATGCGATCAAACTCATCTGGGTCTGAGAAAATCACAGTAAATCAAATAAATGATGCAGGAACATGATTTGGAAAATGTCTGCAGCCAAATTTCATGCTACACGCCCAACCAGATTCAGATGCAGATTAATTTATTTGTCATAGTTCCTTGTGTACTTACATACATAAAGAAAATGAAAAGACAACAATCATACAGACGTATGTAAGAAGACATAGACTAAAATATGTAAAACCAGATAAAAAAAACATTTAAAAAACAATTTAACTGTGTAATGACTCACCTACAGTGTTGCCACAGTTACTTTGAAAAAGTAACTTAATTACTTTACAGATTACTTGATTTTAAAAGTAACTTAGTTACTTTACAGATTACTTGATTTTAAAAGTAACAAAGTTAGATTACAAGTTACTTTATTAGTTACATTCAACAACTGCCGACAACACCCCCACAGCCTCAACATAAAAATGACAACCGGTTCACTGTGAGGCAGCTCGGCATTGCCAGTAGTAGGGATCTATTATGGCACGAAAGAGAGCGAGTCAACAGTGTTAAGGGCAGCATTTCCGCTACAACATACTGCCCGATCAACTTCTTCAACTCTCCCCCACTTACTGGTTTTGCACTGAAGTCCAGCTTTTGTTATTTGGGTGGTGGGGGACCTCCTGCTCTCTGCTTCGCACCACCTGGTGGGACTTGCTCTGTAAGTTTGACTGCAGTGCTGCGACTCCAAATGTTTCTTCAAATTTGACGTAGTGTTTTTGTAGCTAGATAGCACTTTGTCGCCACCAGCACAGAGTGTACAATGAACCTTAATATTGCTGTCTTTAGCTGACACAAACTCAAAATAGTGACTGTATTTCCAGCTAGAAAACGTGCATCTCTCTCCTCCCTCCATTGTACTTTACGTTTGTGTCGCTGCGTGGTACAAGTGAACTGTCCACATGCTGAAAACGTGACTTGTCGCATACGTGACTTCACTCCCCGAAACGCAAGAATAAAGCAAAAATATATATTTTTACTAAAGAAAATGACAAAAATAGTAACGCACAGTGACTTGGATAAGTAACTTTAATCTGATTACTGGTTTGGAAAAAGTAACGCGTTAGATTACTCGTTACTGAAAAAAGTGGTCAGATTAGAGTAGACTGGCATCACTGCTCACCTATAATGTTTGATGGAAGTAGGGCTGGGTATAAAAATTTGAAAAATGTTCTGACCACACCTGTGTTTCAGTACCAGTAGCAAAGCTACCTTACTCTGCCAAATATAAATGTTTTCGAAAAGAAATGTCTTCTTTTTTAATTAAAGCTGCACTAATCAATAGTTTTATATTAAACCTACATTGAGTAATTTTTTGAGTTGATTCTTAGCAAAAAACCCTTTTGTTCTTTCACAAATATGTGCTCTTTCATGTGTAATTACTTCCAGCAACTAATCAAAGTATTCTCGTAAGCAGGAATACATACGAGTGAGTCGCTGGAATGATGGCCGGCATGTTGCGCCTCCATCTTTGAAATACATTAGCCAAAGAGGGACATACCTCCGACTTTCGCCCTTTTACACTCAGTGGCACCGTGACGAATGCCAGGGGGATATTACTCGCCAGGGAAGCCAAAAAGAGAATTAAAACGACAACGCGACAGGCAAAGCAATAAGACCAAAGTTAATATTGGAGTGGCTAGAACAGCTGCGTGTAAACGATGGAGATACTAAGAGCTTATTTCGGGTTCGGCCACCGTAGGAGTTAAAACACGATCGGAATGGGAGGGGCTAGAAAGTAATATTCAGTTGGTTGTCATATACAATTTCACCGCTAGATGGGAGAAATTCTTACACAATGTAGCTTTAACAATGGGTTAAAATGACTGCATGCAATGTAAAAGAAGTTGCTTGTAGTAATTAACCCACAGAGAATTAACACAAACTCTGCAGATCACCTGAGCTCTACCGAGCGTTTTGGCGTCTTCCAGTTCATTGTTCCAGTTTTCCAGGCTACAACTTTACTGTTTTGTTTCACTCTAACTGCTCTCATCACCAACCGCTGCTTGCAGCAAAAAAGCTCTGCACCTAACACATTGCATCTACTTGCAAATTAATTGTTCTTATCCATTTCCAAATATTTCGATATAATTTCATATTGGTTCTGGATACAGTTCCATTAACATTGCCAGACAGGATTATCAATAAACTGGAGAATCAAAACCACAATATGTTAAATAATCATGTCCTGTCGTTTTTCTTTTTCTTGAAAAATTAAAGCTGGAATAGGCAGTTTAATGAAAAAAAAAAGCTCTTCTGCAGCTCTTCTCTCCGTCCTAAGCCCCTCCCACCAGACGCTTTATACAGTAGCCCATGCAATGATTTCCATCATACTGATCATGATTGTAATCCTGATGCTGTCCCGTTTTCTTTGCAAACTTGTGGGCCTGACATTTGACTTTGGGATGACATACTGTGATTCGGGGCTCAAGCTAGCTACACAGACATGAACTTAAATTAGCGGCAGCTCTGAGCCTTTGGCTAAGGTTAGCAGAAGGCGCAACTGTTTGCAACATTTCCTCTCTATCTCTGAAACGCTTCACAGATATAGAAACTTTTTTGTATTGCATTTATTATCAGACTCTTTTAGACCTGCTTTTTGATGAGTCCAGCTTTTTGTGTTGCTTTGCAGTGTAGACAGTTGTTGCCAATGTTGAAAAAGCAACTTTTTCTGCAGGATTGTCTGTCATTGAATCAGGCTTTCATCATCTGAAAGGACATGCACGCACAACTGCATGTGTAGAACACCCAATAGGAACGGTTTCCCTCTAAAATGACTTGTGATTGATTGGCCAAAGTCCCTCCATGGGCTAGATTTTTTCATTTGCCCAATGACGCCAAAATATAACTGCCTACCCCAAGCTTTAAAAGCAGTTGATTGTGACCATTCTTCTTACCTGTGACAGCGTCCACCTCCTCCTCAGGTATGGGGGCGTGGCATTTGACCTCACTGTCCGGAGAGAACGGGATGCTGGTGTTCAGATTTAGGCCCAGCATGAAATTATGCACCTGGCAACAGGGTGAGATGGGTTATGGAGAGAAAAAGATTGTTACAGAAAAAGTGAAAAAAAAAAGAAATGCAGCTAGAGCACATGCAGTGTTTAGTGAAGTGTTACAAAATTGTATAATTTCGTGATGAATGAACATATTGAGTTACCTTCCCGGCCCGGCCCTCTCTTGTGTTGAATAAGGATGAGTCACTGAAAAGTGACTTGAACATTCGCTGAGTCCAGCTAGCCTTAGCAGTGCGATCGTCTTCTCCATCCTGGTTCTCTGTCCCCCCTGAGCACCAAAATGATGACAGAGAAAATACTGTAAAATCAAATGTAGCAATCTTTGCACACGTTTTAGATCAGTGATGGTAAAAATGTCTAGACAAACACAGTTACTGACTAGCTGGTGAACATAGTGGAGCATAGCAAGATATTTCCCTAAGGAGTTGGTAGAGACCGAAGAGCTAAAAGAGAGTTTTCAGGAGCTATAAATATGCTGTGTAAAGTTGTAACAAAAAAGAGCCGGAAGCAATTTTATAATTAGTTTCTTAAGTTTTAAAATATATTTTTGTCACGCTTTGTACAAAGATTTTTTTTATTCCATCTTCAAGGATAATTCATTTGCAACAAAAGTCACTCATTTTACAGCACCCCTTCTCTTTCTTTCTCTCTACCTCTTTTTTTCTGTCTATAATTAACTCACAACGAAAGCTCACATTTGCAAAGAAAAAGCATCAACTTCCGAAAATTCAGCTTATACATTTTTATTAATAGGATCATGAAGTTGCAACCCCCATCAGTCAACATGCGTAAACTATAACGTCTGCAAACCAAAGAGTTCCAAGTAAAAGCTAAATGTATTAGCACTTCTTCCTCCCCTGACAGAAACCCCAGTAGCTATTCCGATGTAGATGAGTCATGCTAACACACACTGTAGACATGGCAGCATTACTACAGACAGAAAATAAACACATTTATTTTAAGAAAAATGTGTTAAGGTGTTGACTTTCCCTCAGACCCAATGTGTCAAAATAGTTGTTGACACCATTCAGTCACACATGTCTATTGCACCATAAAACATTTAATCATACATACAATCTCAAAGTATGTATGTAAACTCCTTGTATGAATCATGCATATCTTAGCTCACCTTTACGTGGCTCTTGGTCATTGTCCAGACTGTCTTCTCCAACGATGTGCTGTGGTTTGATCTGCTCTGTAAGACACAAGACAGCTTCACTCATCAGGTTACAACTTCAACAGTAGGATGTTAATTTATACCACATACAGTATCAATACTGTCACCGACAGAATGCTTTTGTTCAGTTATGTGACATTATCAAATTCACTGTCTATTATCTCTTTCAAAATAAGTCCTCAGAGAAATGCAATACACCTGATAGAGTAAAGGATTCCTAAACTGGGTGGAGACATTCTTAACACTTCCGGACACCCAATGCATTGTCAGAGTGTCTGAATGTTTAAAGGTCACCCCAAACAAATGCGTTCAACCAAAACAAACATCAGATGAGCTGTCGGAATATTCACAGGAAAGCTGACACCTTCCCACTGTTGTGGTAACATCACACACACACACATGTTGGCTATTTTTAAAGGTGTGAGGATACCAACGTGTAAGAAAATAATTCTGGCATGAGATAAAGCGGCAAGGAAGTACAGACAATAGGATCTCATTCAGGCACAACTGAATGTCAGTTTCAGCAGAAGTTGGTTTATCAGCAAACTATGGCATTACCAGGAAACAAACACCCATACCCACTTACACAAATGAACATGACTAAACACATATTTCAGATTATGTTCAAGACATGTTCGAGAGCCACAATTTCCCAATATATTGTCACATACTGAAAGTTTGATACCCATTTTAAATATGTTTTGAACACTGGAAATACATTTTCTTTTATGCAATAATTAATTTATTGGCAAGTTCATCCAAGTATATAAAATATGTTTTGGATTAACATAAATATAGATATATTTACAAGCCAGAAATAGTCTTTTTTTTATTCACATTAAATAAAAAAGACTGCATCATTGTGAATCAATATTTTAATGCTTATCTTTTTTGGTTCATTGTTTTATTGATTGATACCAAAATGATTATTTAGCTGAAACTGAAATTTCATTTTATTTCATTGGTCAAGTGGACAAAACACTCTTATTACGTAAAGGGTCCATTTAGTTGCTGTTCTGAAGCTTTTATTCATATCACGATCTTCCTCAGCAAGTCAAGAATTGACTTTCAATCACAAATCTGAAGCCAACATGGATGACAAGTGCTTGGAAAAATTTGAAATTTGAACATCTACAGTTCCCTGACAACTGAGCTAACTCCATCTGCTGATAAAGATCATGTGAGATGATCAATGGCCACTAAACAGCTACTAGATTGACTTAGTGGTGAAATTGTTTTGTCAATTATTGGATTTCTGTGCTGTTCCATTCAATCAATGGAATGTATTTAATGTAATTTGCACTTAACCTGCAAAGAAGTACGTTTTATTTAGGGCTTTACATCTTTAAATCAGAACAGTGCAATTCAGTTCAGGACAAAACACACATATGAAGAAAAAGTACCTAACTCCTCCTCCATGGTGCTGCCACCAACTGTGTCTTTGACTCCCAGCACTCTGTTGAACAGAATGGAGAAGGCGCTGCCCCACACACCTGGAACAGTGAAAACATACTGTTAGTAGTAGTTAGTAGTTAGCTTCTCTGCATTGGCTTCCTGTAAAATCCAGGATTGAATTTAAAATCCTTCTCCTGACCTACAAAGCACTAAATGGTCAAGCACCATCATACATAGAAGAGCTTTTAGTACCTTATTGTCCCACTAGAGCACTGCGCTCCCAGAACTCAGAGCTACTTGTGGTTCCTAGAGTCTCTAAAAGTAGAATCGGAGCCAGAGCCTTCAGCTACCAGGCTCCTCTCCTGTGGAACCAGCTCCCAACTTGGGTTCGGGGGGCTGACACCGTCGCCACATTTAAGAATAAACTGAAAACCATCATCTTTGATAAAGCTTATAGTTAGGGAGTGAGGAGTTGCAGCATAGTTGAGTAGAGTAGAGGGAGGCAGGAAGTACAAGCCCGTTCCGGCAGGGGAGAGTACGAGCCCGGTCCAGGGCCCCTCTCTTTAGCCTGCCTCTCTTAGTTATGCTATTATAACTCTAGACTGCTGTGGGAAGCTCCTTCCAAGGACACAATGAGCCGCTCCCTCTTCTCTCTTTTCACTTGTCTCCTTTTGTGTGCATCTTAGTCCCAGAAATGCCTGTTACTAACCTAGCTCTGGGGAGTTTTCTCCCCGGAGTCCCTTTGCTTCTTCTTCACCCAGAACATCGCCTTGGAATTGGGTGGCACCTACACCGGGGTCCTGGGTGCAGCTGACGCTATGGACTTACTACACCCTGCTACGCTCTGCGTTTCCCCGCAGTGTCCGACTGCGTCCTGCCGCGTCCAACCGCGTCCACCCAGGCTGCTGTGCCACACTACACCCCGTAACGCCCTGCTGTGCCCTACTATGACATGAACTACTATGACTACCATTGTGATCACTGCTTCACTATCTTTATTATGACTATTATTGCCACCATTCACCACTCCCCCAACTGGTGCCGTCAGACACCGCCTACCAAGAGTCTGGGTCTGTCCGAGGTTTCTTCCTAACAAAAAAAGGGAGTTTTTCCTTGCCACTGTCGCAATAGCTACTGCTAATGCTTGCTCTTGAGGCAACCACTGTAATAGTTGGGGCTTCGTAAAGTACAGAGTTTGGTCTAGACCTACTCTATCTGTAAAGTGTCTCGAGATATCTCTTGTTATGATTTGATACTATAAATAAAATTGAATTGAATTGAATTGAATTAGTAGGTTTACTAATGTAAAAGGGTCTGACTGTTTTAGATGAAAACATCTTTCTCACCCATCAGAAAATGTATTGGGTTCTCCTCGTATTTCTTGACAACGGTTCCCATGAAGAACTTGCTTCCAAACAAGTCAGGGGTCATGAAGGTGCCGTACTTTGCCATCCCAATTTCATACGGGCTGAACTCCACCCAGTCTGCAGG